>NC_054471.1:7761013-7950790 GCF_017639515.1 Carcharodon carcharias
CCCTCAGTTCTGACCTCTGACTTTTTGCAGCACTCCCTCAGTACTGAACTCTCTGGCTCGCAGCACTCCTCCAGTACTGACCCCTCTGACAGTGCAGCACTCCCTCAGTACTGACCCTCGACAGTGCAGCACTCCCTCAGTACTGACCCTCTGACAGTGCAGCACTCCCTCAGTACTGCCCCTCTTACCAAGCAGCACTCCCTCAGTACTGACCCTCTGACAGTGCAGCACTCCCTCAGTACTGACCCTTGACAGTGCAGCACTCCTCAGTACTGACCCTCTGACAGTGCAGCACTCCCTCAGTACTGACCCTCTGACAGTGCAGCACTCCCTCAGTACTGAACCTCTGACAGTGCAGCACTCCCTCTGTACCTGAGCTCTGACTGAGTGCACGCAGCACTCCCTCAGTACTGACCCTCTGACAGTGCAGGACCCCTCAGTGCTGACCCTTTGACAGTGCAGCGCTCCCTCAGTACTTACCCTCCGACAGTGCAGCACTCCCTCAGTACTGACCCTCTGACAGTGCAGCACTCCCTCAGTACTGACCCTCTGACAGTGCAGCACTCCCTCAGTACTGACCCTCTGACAGTGCAGCACTCCCTCAGTACTGATCCTCTGACAGTGCAGCACTCCTCAGTACTGACCCTCTGACAGTGCAGCACTCCCTCAGTACTGACCCTCTGACAGTGCAGCACTCCCTCAGTACTGACCCTCTGACAGTGCGGCACTCCCTCAGTACTGACCCTCTGACAGTGCAGCACTCCCTCAGTACTGACCCTCTGACAGTGCAGCACTCCCTCAGTACTGACCCTCTGACAGTGCAGCACTCCCTCAGTACTGACCCTCTGACAGTGCAGTACCTCCTCAGTACTGAGCCTCTGACAGTGCAGCACTCCCTCAGTACTGACCCTCCCCAGTGCAGCACTCCCTCAGTACTGACCCTCTGACAGTGCAGCACTCCCTCAGTACTGACCCTCCGACAGTGCAGCACTCCCTCAGTACTGACCCTCTGACAGTGCAGCATTCCCTCTGTTCTGACCCTCTGACAGTGCAGCACTCCCTCAGTACTGACCCTCTGACAGTGCAGCACTCCCTCACTACTGAACCTCCGACAGTGCAGCACTCCCTCAACATGACCCTCTGACAGTGCAGCACTCCCTCAGCACTAACCCTCTGACAGTGCAGCTCTCCCTCAGTACTGACCCTCTGACAGTGCAGCACTCCCTCAGTACTGACCCTCTGACAGTGCAGCACTCCCTCAGTACTGACCCTCTGACAGTGCAGCACTCCCTCAGTACTGACTCTCTGACAGCCCAGTGCAACACTCCTCAGTACTGACGCTCTGAAAGTGCAGCACTCCCTCAGTACTGACCCTCTGAAAGTACAGCACTCCCTCAGTACTGACCCTCTGACAGTGCAGCACTCCCTCAGTACTGACCCTCTGACAGTGCAGCACTCCTCAGTACTGACCCTCTGACAGTGCAGCACTCCCTCAGTACTGACCCTCTGACAGTGCAGCACTCCCTCAGTACTGACCCTCTGACAGTGCAGCACTCCCTCAGTACTGACCCTCTGACAGTGCAGCACTCCCTCAGTACTGACCCTCTGACAGTGCAGCACTCCCTCAGTACTGACCTCTGACAGTGCAGCACTCCTCAGTACTGACCCTCTGACAGTGCAGCACTCCCTCAGTACTGACCCTCTGACAGTGCAGCACTCCCTCAGTACTGACCTCTGACAGTGCAGCACTCCCTCAGTACTGACCCTCCACAGTGCAGCACTCCCTCAGTACTGACCTCTGACAGTGCAGCACTCCCTCAGTACTGACCTCTGACAGTGCAGCACTCCCTCAGTACTGACCCTCTGACAGTGCAGCACTCCCTCAGTACTGACCCTCCGACAGTGCAGCACTCCCTCAGTACTGACCCTCTGACAGTGCAGCACTCCCTCAGTACTGACCCTCTGACAGTGCAGCACTCCCTCAGTACTGACCCTCTGACAGTGCAGCACTCCCTCAGTACTGACCTTCCAACTGTGCAGCACTCCCTCAGTACTGACCCTCTGACAGTGCAGCACTCCCTCAGTACTGACCCTCTGACAGTGCAGCACTCCCTCAGTACTGACCCTCTGACAGTGCAGCACTCCCTCAGTACTGACCCTCTGACAGTGCAGCACTCCCTCAGTACTGACCCTGACAGTGCAGCACTCCCTCAGTACTGACCCTCTGACAGTGCAGCACTCCCTCAGTACTGACCCTCTGACAGTGCAGCACTCCCTCAGTACTGACCTCTGACAGTGCAGCACTCCCTCAGTACTGACCCTCTGACAGTGCAGCACTCCTCAGTACTGACCCTCTGACAGTGCAGCACTCCCTCAGTACTGACCTCTGACAGTGCAGCACTCCCTCAGTACTGACCTCTGACAGTGCAGCACTCCCTCAGTACTGACCCTCTGACAGTGCAGCATTCCCTCAGTACCACCCTCTGACAGTGCAGCACTCCCTCAGTACTGACCTCTGACAGTGCGGCACTCCCTCAGTACTGACCCTCTGACAGTGCAGCACTCCCTCAATACTGACCCTCTGACAGTGTAGCACTCCCTCAGTACTGACCCTCTGACAATGCTGCACACCTCAGTACTGACCCTCTGACAGTGCAGCGCACCCTCAGTACTGACCCTCTGACATTGCAGCACTCCCTCAGTACTGACCCTCTGAGAGTCCAGCACTCCCTCAGTACTGACCCTCTGACAGTGCAGCACTCCCTCAGTACTGACCCTCTGACAGTGCAGCACTCCCTCAGTACTGACCCTCTGACAGTGCAGCACTCCCTCAGTACTGACCCTCTGACAGTGCAGCACTCCCTCTGTACTGACCCTAGACAGTGCAGCACTCTCTCAGTACTGACCCTCTGACAGTGCAGCACTCCCTCAGTACTGACCCTCTGACAGTGCAGCACTCCCTCAGTACTGACCTCCTGAAAGTGCAGCACTCCCTCAGTACTGACCCTCTGGCAGTGTGGCACTCCTCAGTACTGACCCTCTGACAGTGCAGCACTCCCTCAGTACTGACCCTCTGACAGTGCAGCACTCCCTCAGTACTGACCCTCTGACAGTGAAGCACTCCCTCAGTACTGCCCCTCTGACAGTGCAGCACTCCCTCAGTACTGACCCTCTGACAGTGCAGCACTCCCTCAGTACTGACCCTCTGACAGTGCAGCACTCCCTCAGTACTGACCCTCTGACAGTGCAGCACTCCCTCAGTACTGACCCTCTGACAGTGCAGCACTCCCTCAGTACTGACCCTGACAGTGCAGCACTCCCTCAGTACTGACCTCTGACAGTGCAGCACTCCCTCAGTACTGACCCTTTGACAGTGCAGCACTCCCTCAGTACTGACCCTCTGACAGTGCAGCACTCCCTCAGTACTGACCCTCTGACAGTGCAGCACTCCCTCAGTACTGACCCTCTGACAGTGCAGCAATCCCTCAGTACTGACCCTCTGACAGTGCAGCACTCCCTCAGTACTGACCCTGACAGTGCAGCACTCCCTCAGTACTGACCCTCTGACAGTGCAGCACTCCCTCAGTACTGACCTCTGACAGTGCAGCACTCCCTCAGTACTGACCCTCTGACAGTGCAGCACTCCCTCAGTACTGACCCTCTGACAGTGCAGCACTCCCTCAGTACTGACCCTCTGACAGTGCAGCACTCCCTCAGTACTGACCTCTGACAGTGCAGCACCCTCAGTACTGACTCTGACAGTGCAGCACTCCCTCAGTACTGACCCTCTGACAGTGCAGCACTCCCCAGTACTGACCCTTTGACAGTGCAGCACTCCCTCAGTACTGACCCTCTGACAGTGCAGCACTCCCTCAGTACTGACCCTCTGACAGTGCAGCACTCCCTCAGTACTGACCTCTGACAGTGCAGCACTCTCAGTACTGACCTCTGACAGTGCAGCACTCCCTCAGTACTGACCCTCTGACAGTGCAGCACTCCCTCAGTACTGACCCTCTGACAGTGCAGCACTCCCTCAGTACTGACCTTCTGACAGTGCAGCACTCCCTCAGTACTGACCCTCTGACAGTGCAGCACTCCCTCAGTACTGACCCTCTGACAGTGCAGCCCTCCCTCAGTACTGACCCTCTGACAGTGCAGCACTCCCTCAGTACTGACCCTCTGACAGTGCAGCACTTCTCAGTACTGACCCTCTGACAGTGCAGCACTCCCTCAGTACTGACCCTCTGACAGTGCAGCACTCCCTCAGTACTGACCCTCTGACAGTGCAGCACTCCCTCAGTACTGACCCTCTGACAGTGCAGCACTCCCTCAGTACTGACCCTCTGAAGTGCAGCACCTCCTCAGTACTGACCCTCTGACAGTGCAGCACTCCCTCAGTACTGACCCTCTGACAGTGCAGCACTCCCTCAGTACTGACCCTCTGACAGTGCAGCACTCCCTCAGTACTGACCCTCTGACAGTGCAGCACTCCCTCAGTACTGACCTTGACAGTGCAGCAGCTTCCCCACTTACTGACCCTCTGACAGTGCAGCACTCCCTCAGTACTGACCCTCTGACAGTGCAGCACTCCCTCAGTACTGAACCTCTGACAGTGCAGCACTCTCTCAGTACTGACCCTCTGACAGTGCGGCACTCCCTCAGTACTGACCCTCTGACAGTGCAGCACTCCCTCAGTACTGACCCTCTGACAGTGCAGCACTCCCTCAGTACTGACCCTCTGACAGTGCAGCACTCCCTCAGTACTGACCCTCTGACAGTGCAGCACTCCCTCAGTACTGACCCTCTGACAGTGCAGCACTCCCTCAGTACTGAGCCTCTGACAGTGCGGCAGCCCCTCAGTACTTACCCTCCGACAGTACAGCACAACCTCAGTACTGACTGTCCCTCAATGCAGCACTCCCTCAGTACTGACCCGCTGACAGTGCAGCACTCCCTCAGTTCTGACCGTCCCACAATGCAGCACTCCCTCAGTACTGACCCTCTGACAGTGCAGCACTCCCTCAGTACTGACCCTCTGACAGTGCAGCACTCCCTCAGTACTGACCCACTGACAGTGCAGCACTCCCTCAGTACTGTTCCTCTGACAGTGCAGCACTACTCAGTACTTACCCTCTGACAGTGCAGCACTCCCTCAGTACTGACCCTCTGACAGTGCAGCACTCCCTCAGTACTGACCTCTGACAGTGCAGCAATCCCTCAGTACTGACCCTCTGACAGTGCAGCACTCCCTCAGTACTGACCTCTGACAGTGCAGCACTCCCTCAGTACTGACCCTCTGACAGTGCAGCACTCCCTCAGTACTGACCCTCTGAAAGTACAGTACTCCCTCAGTACTGACCCTCTGACAGTGCAGCACTCCCTCAGTACTGACCCTCTGACAGTGTGGTACTGCCTCAGTACTGACCCTCTGACAGTGCAGCACTCTCAGTACTGACCCTCTGACAGAGCGGCGCTCCATCAGTATTGACCCTCTGACATTGCAGCAATCCCTCAGTACTGACACTCTCACATTGCAGCACTCCCTCAGTACTGACCTCTGACAGTGCAGCACTCCCTCAGTACTGACCCTCTGACAGTGCAGCACTCCCTCAGTACTGACCCTCTGACAGTGCAGCAAACCTCCCAGTACTGACCCTCTGACAGTGCAGCACTCCCTCAGTACTGACCCTCTGACAGTGCAGCACTCCCTCAGTACTGACCCTCTGACAGTGCAGCACTCCCTCAGTACTGACCTCTGACAGTGCAGCACTCCCTCAGTACTGACCCTCTGACAGTGCAGCACTCCCTCAGTACTGACCCTCTGACAGTGCAGCACTCCCTCAGTACTGACACCTCTGACAGTGCAGCACTCCCTCAGTACTGACCCTCTGACAGTGCAGCACTCCCTCAGTACTGACCTCTGACAGTGCAGCACTCCCTCAGTACTGACCCTCTGACAGTGCAGCACTCCCTCAGTACTGACCCTCTGACAGTGCAGCACTCCCTCAGTACTGACCCTCTGACAGTGCAGCACTCCTCAGTACTGACCTCTGACAGTGCAGCACTCCCTCAGTACTGACCCTCTGACAGTGCAGCACTCCCTCAGTACTGACCTCTGACAGTGCAGCACTCCCTCAGTACTGACCCTCTGACAGTGCAGCACTCCCTCAGTACTGACCCTCTGACAGTGCAGCACTCCCTCAGTACTGACCCTCTGACAGTGCAGCACTCCCTCAGTACTGACCCTCTGACAGTGCAGCACTCCCTCAGTACTGACCCTCTGACAGTGCAGCACTCCCTCAGTACTGACCTCTGACAGTGCAGCACTCCCTCAGTACTGACCTCTGACAGTGCAGCAGTCCCTCAGTACTGACCCTCTGACAGTGCAGCACTCCCTCATTACTGACCCTCTGACAGTGCAGCACCCCCTCAGTACTGACGATCTAACAGTGCAGCATTCCCTCAGTACTGACCTTTGACAGTGCTGTAGTGCCTCAGTACTGACCCTCTGACAGTGCAGCACTCCCTCAGTACTGACCCTCTGACAGTGCAGCACTCCCTCAGTACTGACCCTCTGACAGTGCAGCACTCCCTCAGCACTACCCTCTGGCAGTGCAGCATCCCTCAGTACTGACCCTCTGACAGTTCAGCACGCCCACAATACTGACCCTCTGAAAGTGCAGCAATCCCTCAGTACTGACCCTCTGACAGTGCAGCGCGCCCTCAGTACTGACCCTCTGACAGTGCAGCACTCCCTCAGTACTGACCCTCTGACAGTGCAACACTCCCTCAGTACTGACCCTCTGACAGTGCAGCACTCTCCCTCAGTACTGACCTCTTACAGTGCAGCACTCCCTCAGTACTGACCCTCTGACAGTGCAGCACTCCCTCAGTACTGACCCTCTGACAGTGCAGCACTCCCTCAGTACTGAACCTCTGACAGTGCAGCACTCCCTCAGTACTGACCCTCTGACAGTGCAGCATCCCTCAGTACTGACGCTCTGACAGTGCAGCACTCCCTCAGTACTGACCCTCTGACAGTGGGCGCTCCCTCAGTACTGACCCTCTGACAGTGCAGCACTCCCTCAGTACTGACCCTCTGACAGTACAGCACTCCCTCAGTACTGACCGTCTGACAGTGCAGCAGTGCCTCAGTACTGTCCCTGTGACAGTGCAGCACTCCCTCAGTACTGATCCTCTGACAGTGCAGCACCCTCCCAGGACTGACCCTCTGACAATGCAGCACTCCCTCAGTACTGACCCTCTGACAGTGCAGCACTCCCTCAGTACTGACCCTCTGACAGTGCAGCACTCCCTCAGTACTGACCCTCTGACAGTGCGGCACTCCCTCAGTACTGACCCTCTGACAGTGCAGCACTCCCTCAGTACTGACCTCTGACAGTGCAGCACTCCCTCAGTACTGACCCTCTGACAGTGCAGCACTCCCTCAGTACTGACCCTCTGACAGTGCAGCACTCCCTCAGTACTGACGCTCCCACACTGCAGCACTCCCTCAGTACTGACCCTCTGACAGTGCAGCACTCCCTCAGTACTGACCCTCTGACAGTGCAGCACTCCCTCAGTACTGACCCTCTGACAGTGCAGCACTCCCTCAGTACTGACCCTCTGACAGTGCAGCACTCCTCAGTACTGACCCTCTGACATTGCAGCACTCCCTCAGTACTGACCCTCTGACAGTGCAGCACTCCCTCAGTACTGACCCTCTGACAGTGCAGCACTCCCTCAGTACTGACCCTCTGACAGAGCAGCACTCCCTCAGTACTGACCCTCTGACAGTGCAGCACTCCCTCAGTACTGACCCTCTGACAGTGCAGCACTCCTCACTACTGACCCTCTGACAGTGCAACAGTCCCTCAGTACTAACCCTCCGACAGTGCAGCACTCCCTCAGTACTGACCCTCTGACAGTGCTGCACTCCCTCAGTACTGACCCTCTGACAGTGCAGCACTCCCTCAGTACTGACCCTCTGACAGTGCAGCACTCCCTCAGTACTGACCCTCTGACAGTGCAGCACTCCCTCAGTACTGACCTCTGACACAGTGCAGCACTCCCTCAGTACTGACCCTCTGACAGTGCAGCACTCCCTCAGTACTGACCCTCCGACAGTGCAGCACTCCCTCAGTACTGACCCTCTGACAGTGCAGCACTCCCTCAGTACTGACCCTCTGACAGTGCAGCACTCCCTCAGTACTGACCCTCTGACAGTGCAGCACTCCCTCAGTACTGACCCTCTGACAGTGCAGCACTCCCTCAGTACTGACCCTCTGACAGTGCAGCACTCCCTCAGTACTGACCCTCTGACAGTGCAGCACTCCCTCAGTACTGACCCTCTGACAGTGCAGCACTCCCTCAGTACTGACCCTCTGACAGTGCAGCACTCCCTCAGTACTGACCACCCTCTGACAGTGCAGCACTCCCTCAGTACTGACCTCTGACAGTGCCGCATTCTCTCAGTACTGACCATCTGACAGTGCAGCACACCCTCAGTACTGACCCTCTGACATTGCAGTACTCCCTCAGTACTGACTCTGACAGTGCAGCACTCCCTCAGGACTGACCCTCTGACAGTGCTGCTCTCCCTCAGTACTGACCCTCTGACAGTGCAGCACTCCCTCAGTACTGACTCTCAGACAGTGCAGCACTCCCTCAGTACTGACCCTCCGACAGTCCAGCACTCCCTCAGTACTGACCCTCCGACAGTGCAGCACTCCTCAGTACTGACCCTCTGACAGTGCAGCACTCCCTCAGTACTGACCCTCTGACAGTGCAGCACTCCCTCAGTACTGACCCTCTGACAGTGCAGCACTCCCTCAGTACTGACCCTCTGACAGTGCAGCACTCCCTCAGTACTGACCCTCTGACAGTGCAGCACTCCCTCAGTACTGAACCTCTGACAGTGCAGCACTCCCTCAGTACTGACCCTCTGACAGTGCGGCATCCCTCAGTACTGACCCTCTGACAGTGCAGCACTCCCTCAGTACTGACCCTCTGACAGTGCGGCACTCCCTCAGTACTGACCCTCTGACAGTGCAGCACTCCCTCAGTACTGACCTCTGACAGTGCCGCTCTCCCTCAGTACTGACCTTCTGACAGTGCAGCACTCCCTCAGTACTGCCCTTCTGACAGTGCAGCTCCCTCAGTACTGATCCTCTGACAGTGCAGCACCTCCAGTACTGACCCTCTGACAGTGCAGCACTCCTCAGTACTGACCCTCTGACAGTGCAGCACTCCCTCAGTACTGACCCTCTGACAGTGCAGCACTCCCTCAGTACTGACCCTCTGACAGTGCAGCACTCCCTCAGTACTGACCCTATACAGTGCAGCACTCCCTCAGTACTGACCCTCTGACAGTGCAGCACTCCCTCAGTACTGACACTCTGAAAGTGCAGCACTCCCTCAGTACTGACCTCTGACAGTGCAGCACTCCCTCAGTACTGACCTCCCTGAAGTGCAGCACTCCCTCAGTACTGACCTCTGACAGTGCAGCACTCCCTCAGTACTGACCCTCTGACAGTGCAGCACTCCCTCAGTTCTGACCCTCTGACAGTGCAGCACTCCCTCAGTACTGACCCTCTGACAGTGCAGCACTCCCTCAGTACTGACCTCTGACAGTGCAGCACTCCCTCAGTACTGATCCTCTGACAGTGCAGCACTCCCTCAGTACTGACCCTCTGACAGTGCAGCACTCCCTCAGTACTGACCCTCTGACAGTGCAGCACTCCTCAGTACTGACCCTCTGACAGTGCAGCACTCCCTCAGTACTGACCCTCTGACAGTGCAGCACTCCCTCAGTACTGACCTCTGACAGTGCAGCACCCCTCAGTACTGACACTCTGACAGTGCAGCACTCCCTCAGAACTGACCCTCTGACAGTGCAGCACTCCCTCAGTACTGACCTCTGACAGTGCAGCACTCCCTCAGTACTGACCCTCTGACAGTGCAGCACTCCCTCAGTACTGACACTCTGACAGTGCAGCACTCCCTCAGTACTGACCCTCTGACAGTGCAGCACTCCCTCAGTACTGACCATCTGACAGTGCAGCACTCTTCAGTACTGACCCTCTGACAGTGCAGCACTCCCTCAGTACTGACCGTCCGACAGTGCAGCACTCCCTCAGTACTGACCCTCTGACAGTGCAGCACTCCCTCAGTACTGACCCTCTGACAGTGCAGCACTCCCTCAGTACTGACCCTCTGACAGTGCAGCACTCCCTCAGTACTGAACTCTGACAGTGCAGCACTCCCTCAGTACTGACCCTCTGACAGTGCAGCACTCCCTCAGTACTGACCTCTGACAGTGCAGCACTCCCTCAGTACTGACCCTCTGACAGTGCAGCACTCCCTCAGTACTGACCCTCTGACAGTGCAGCACTCCCTCAGTACTGACCCTCTGACAGTGCAGCACTCCCTCAGTACTGACCCTCTGACAGTGCAGCACTCCCTCAGTACTGACCCTCTGACAGTGCAGCACTCCCTCAGTACTGACCCTCTGACAGTGCAGCACTCCCTCAGTACTGACCTCTGACAGTGCAGCATTCCCTCAGTACTGACCCTGACAGTGCAGCACTCCCTCAGTTCTGACCCTCTGACAGTGCAGCACTCCCTCAGCACTTAACCTCTGATAGTGCAGCACTCCCTCAGTACTGACCCTCTGACAGTGCGGCACTCCCTCAATAGTGACCCTCTGACAGTGCAGCACCTGCTCAGTACTGACCTTCCGACAGTGCAGCACTCCCTCAGTACTGACCCTCTGACAGTGCAGCACTCCCTCAGTACTGACCCTCTGAAAGTGCAGCACTCCCTCAGTACTGACCCTCTGACAGTGCAGCACTCCCTCAGTACTGACCCTCTGACAGTGCAGCACTCCTCAGTACTGACCTCTGACAGTGCAGCACCCTCAGTACTGACCCTCTGACGTGCAGCACTCCCTCAGTACTGACTCCTCTGACAGTGCAGCACTCCCTCAGTACTGACCCTCTGACAGTGCAGCAACCGCTCAGTACTGATGCTCCGACAGTGCAGCACTCCCTCAGTACTGACCTCTGACAGTGCAGCACTCCCTCAGTAATGACCCTCTGTCAGTCCAGCACTCCCTCAGTACTGACCCTCTGACAGTGCAGCACTCCCTCAGTACTGACCCTCCCACAATGCAGCAATCCCTCAGTACTGACCCTCTGACAGTGCGGCACTCCCTCAGTACTGAGCCTCTGACAGTGCGGCACTCCCTCAGTACTGGCCCTCCGACAGTGCAGCACTCCCTCAGTACTGACCATCTGACAGTGCAGCACTCCCTCAGTACTGACCATATGACAGTGCGGCACTCCATCAGTACTGACCTTCTGACAGTGCGGCGCTCCATCAGTATTGACCCTCTGACATTGCAGCACTCCCTCTGTACTGACCCTAGTACAGTGCAGCACTCCCTCAGTACTGACCCTCTGACACTGCAGCACTCCTTCAGTTCTGACCCTCTGACAGTGCAGCACTCCATCAGTACTGACCCTCTGACAGTGCGGCACTCCATCAGTACTGACCTTCTGACAGTGTGGCGCTCCATCAGAATTGACCCTTTGACATTGCAGCACTCCCTCTGTACTGACACTAGGACAGTGCAGCACTCCCTCAGTACTGATCCTCTGACATTGCGGCACTCCCTCAGTACTGACGCTCTGATGGTGCAGCAATCCCTCAGTACTTGCCCTCTGACAGTGCAGCACTCCCTCAGTACTGACCCTCTGACAGTGCAGCACTCCCTCAGTACTGACACTCTGACAGTGCGGCACTCCCTCAGTACTGACCCGCTGACAGTGCAGCACTCCCTCATTACTGACCCTGTGACAGTGCAGCACTCCCTCAGTACTGATCCTCTGACAGTGCAGCAGTCTCCCAGTACTGACCCTTTTACAGTGCAGCATTCACTCAGTACTGACCCTCTGACAGTACAGCACTCCCTCAGTACTGACCCACTGACAGTCCAGCACTCCCTCAGTACTGACCCTCTGACAGTGCAGCACTCCCTCAGTACTGACCCTCTGACAGTGCAGGACTCTCTCAGTACTCAACCTCTGACATTGCAGCAATCTCTCAGTACTGACCCTCTGACAGTGCGGCACTCCCTCAGAACTGACCCTATGTCAGTGCAGCACTCCCTCAGTACTGACCCTCTGACAGTGCAGCACTCCCTCAGTACTGACGCTCCCACAATGCAGCACTCCCTCAGTACTGACCCTCTGACAGTGCAGCACTCCCTCAGTACTGACCCTCTGACAGTGCAGCACTCCCTCATTACTGACCCTGTGACAGTGCAGCACTCCCTCAGTGCTGATCCTCTGACAGTGCAGCAGTCTCCCAGTACTGACCCTTTGACAGTGCAGCATTCACTCAGTACTGACCCTCTGACAGTACAGCACTCCCTCAGTACTGACCCACTGACAGTCCAGCACTCCCTCAGTACTGACCCTCTGACAGTGCAGCACTCCCTCAGTACTGACCCTCTGACAGTGCAGGACTCTCTCAATACTCAACCTCTGACATTGCAGCAATCTCTCAGTACTGACCCTCTGACAGTGCGGCACTCCCTCAGAACTGACCCTATGTCAGTGCAGCACTCCCTCAGTACTGACCCTCTGACAGTGCAGCACTCCCTCAGTACTGACGCTCCCACAATGCAGCACTCCCTCAGTACTGACCCTCTGACAGTGCAGCACTCTCTCAGTACTGACCCTCTGACAGTGCAGCACTCCCTCAGTACTTACCCTCCGACAGTGCTGCACACCCTCAGTACTGACCCTCTGACAGTACAGCACTCCCTCAGCACTGACCCTCTGACAGTGCAGCACTCCCTCAGTACTGACCCTCTGACAGTACAGCACTCCCTCAGCACTGACCCTCTGACAGTGCTGCACTCCCTCAGTACTGACACTCTGACAGTGCAGCACTCCCTCAGTACTGACGCTCCCACAATGCAGCACTCCCTCAGTACTGACCCTCTGACAGTGCAGCAATCCCTCAGTACTTACCCTCCGACAGTGCAGCACTCCCTCAGTACTGACCATCTGACAGTGCAGCACTCCCTCAGTACTGACCCTCTGACAGTACAGCACTCCCTCAGTACTGACCATCTGACAGTGCAGCACTCCCTCAGTACTGACCATCTGACAGTGCAACACTCCCTCAGTACTGACCCTCTGACAGTGCGGCAATCCCTCAGTACTGACCCTCTGACATTGCAGCATTCCCTCAGTACTGACCCTCTGACAGTGCAGCAGTCCCTCAGTTCTGACCCTCTGACTTTGCAGCACTCCCTCAGTACTGAACCTCTGATGGTGCAGCACTCCCTCAGTTCTTACCCTCTGACAGTGCAGCAGTCCCTCAGTACTGACCCTCCCACAATGCAGCACTCCCTCAATACTGACCCTCTTACAGTGCAGCACTCTCTCAGTACTGACCCTCTTACAATGCACCACTCCCTCAGTACTGACCCTCTGACAGTGCAGCACTCCCTCAGTACTGAACCTCTGACAGTCCGATACTCCCTCTGTACTGAGCCTCTGACAGAGCGGCAGCCCCTGAGTACTTACCCTCTGACAGTGCAGCACAACCTCAGTACTGACCGTCCCACAATGCAGCACTCCCTCAGTACTGACCCTCTGACAGTGCAGCACTCCCTCAGTACTGAACCTCCCACAATGCAGCTCTCCCTCAGTACTGACCCTCTGACAGTGCAGCACTCCCTCCGTACTGACCCTCTGACAGTGCAGCACTCCCTCAGTACTGACCCTCTGACAGTGCAGCACTCCCTCAGTACTGACCCTCTGACAGTGCAGCACCTCCTCAGTACTGACCCTCTGACAGTGCGGCACTCCCTCAGTACTGGCCCTCTGACAGTGCAGCACTCCCACAGTACTGACCCTCTGACAGTGCAGCACTCCCTCAGTACTGACCCACTGAAAGTGCAGCACTCCCTCAGTACTGACCCTCTGGCAGTGCGGCACTGCCTCAGTACTTACCCTCTGACAGTGCAGAACACCCTCAGTACTGACCCTCTGACCGTGCAGCACTCCCTCAGTACTCACCCTCTGACAGTGCAGCACAACCTCAGTACTGACCCTCTGACAGTGCAGGATTCCCACAATACCCACCCTCTGACAGTGCAGCAATCCCTCAGTACTCACCCACTGACGGTGCGGAACTCCCTCAGTACTGACCCTCTGTCAGTCCAGCACTCCCTCAGTACTGACCCTCTGACAGTGCAGCACTCCCTCAGTACTGACCCTCCCACAATGCAGCAATCCCTCAGTACTGACCCTCTGACAGTGCGGCACTCCCTCAGTACTGAGCCTCTGACAGTGCGGCACTCCCTCAGTACTGACCCTCCGACAGTGCAGCACTCCCTCAGTACTGACCATCTGACAGTGCAGCACTCCCTCAGTACTGACCCTGTGACAGTGCAGCACTCCCTCAGTACTGATCCTCTGACAGTGCAGCAGTCTCCCAGTACTGACCCTTTTACAGTGCAGCATTCACTCAGTACTGACCCTCTGACAGTACAGCACTCCCTCAGTACTGACCCACTGACAGTCCAGCACTCCCTCAGTACTGACCCTCTGACAGTGCAGCACTCCCTCAGTACTGACCCTCTGACAGTGCAGGACTCTCTCAGTACTCAACCTCTGACATTGCAGCAATCTCTCAGTACTGACCCTCTGACAGTGCGGCACTCCCTCAGAACTGACCCTATGTCAGTGCAGCACTCCCTCAGTACTGACCCTCTGACAGTGCAGCACTCCCTCAGTACTGACGCTCCCACAATGCAGCACTCCCTCAGTACTGACCCTCTGACAGTGCAGCACTCTCTCAGTACTGACCCTCTGACAGTGCAGCACTCCCTCATTACTGACCCTGTGACAGTGCAGCACTCCCTCAGTACTGATCCTCTGACAGTGCAGCAGTCTCCCAGTACTGACCCTTTTACAGTGCAGCATTCACTCAGTACTGACCCTCTGACAGTACAGCACTCCCTCAGTACTGACCCACTGACAGTCCAGCACTCCCTCAGTACTGACCCTCTGACAGTGCAGCACTCCCTCAGTACTGACCCTCTGACAGTGCAGGTCTCTCTCAATACTCAACCTCTGACATTGCAGCAATCTCTCAGTACTGACCCTCTGACAGTGCGGCACTCCCTCAGAACTGACCCTATGTAGGTGCAGCACTCCCTCAGTACTGACCCTCTGACAGTGCAGCACTCCCTCAGTACTGACGCTCCCACAATGCAGCACTCCCTCAGTACTGACCCTCTGACAGTGCAGCACTCTCTCAGTACTGACCCTCTGACAGTGCAGCACTCCCTCAGTACTTACCCTCCGACAGTGCTGCACACCCTCAGTACTGACCCTCTGACAGTACAGCACTCCCTCAGCACTGACCCTCTGACAGTGCAGCACTCCCTCAGTACTGACCCTCTGACAGTACAGCACTCCCTCAGCACTGACCCTCTGACAGTGCTGCACTCCCTCAGTACTGACACTCTGACAGTGCAGCACTCCCTCAGTACTGTCCCTCTGACAGTGCAGCACTCCCTCAGTACTGACCCTCTGACAGTGCAGCAATCCCTCAGTACTTACCCTCCGACAGTGCAGCACTCCCTCAGTACTGACCTTCTGACAGTGCAGCACTCCCTCAGTACTGACCCTCTGACAGTACAGCACTCCCTCAGTACTGACCATCTGACAGTGCAGCACTCCCTCAGTACTGACCATCTGACAGTGCAACACTCCCTCAATACTGACCCTCTGACAGTGCGGCACTCCCTCAGTACTGACCCTCTGACATTGCACCATTCCCTCAGTACTGACCCTCTGACAGTGCAGCAGTCCCTCAGTTCTGACCCTCTGACTTTGCAGCACTCCCTCAGTACTGAACCTCTGATGGTGCAGCACTCCCTCAGTACTAACCCTCTGACAGTGCAGCACTCCCTCAGTACTGACCCTCCCACAATGCAGCACTCCCTCAATACTGACCCTCTTACAGTGCAGCACTCTCTCAGTACTGACCCTCTTACAATGCACCACTCCCTCAGTACTGACCCTCTGACAGTGCAGCACTCCCTCAGTACTGAACCTCTGACAGTCCGATACTCCCTCTGTACTGAGCCTCTGACAGAGCGGCAGCCCCTGAGTACTTACCCTCTGACAGTGCAGCACAACCTCAGTACTGACCGTCCCACAATGCAGCACTCCCTCAGTACTGACCCTCTGACAGTGCAGCACTCCCTCAGTACTGAACCTCCCACAATGCAGCTCTCCCTCAGTACTGACCCTCTGACAGTGCAGCACTCCCTCCGTACTGACCCTCTGACAGTGCAGCACTCCCTCAGTACTGACCCTCTGACAGTGCAGCACTCCCTCAGTACTGACCCTCTGACAGTGCAGCACCTCCTCAGTACTGACCCTCTGACAGTGCGGCACTCCCTCAGTACTGGCCCTCTGACAGTGCAGCACTCCCACAGTACTGACCCTCTGACAGTGCAGCACTCCCTCAGTACTGACCCACTGAAAGTGCAGCACTCCCTCAGTACTGACCCTCTGGCAGTGCGGCACTGCCTCAGTACTTACCCTCTGACAGTGCAGCATACCCTCAGTACTGACCCTCTGACCGTGCAGCACTCCCTCAGTACTCACCATCTGACAGTGCAGCACAACCTCAGTACTGACCCTCTGACAGTGCAGGATTCCCACAATACCCACCCTCTGACAGTGCAGCAATCCCTCAGTACTCACCCACTGACGGTGCGGAACTCCCTCAGTACTGACCCTCTGTCAGTCCAGCACTCCCTCAGTACTGACCCTCTGACAGTGCAGCACTCCCTCAGTACTGACCCTCCCACAATGCAGCAATCCCTCAGTACTGACCCTCTGACAGTGCGGCACTCCCTCAGTACTGAGCCTCTGACAGTGCGGCACTCCCTCAGTACTGACCCTCCGACAGTGCAGCACTCCCTCAGTACTGACCATCTGACAGTGCAGCACTCCCTCAGTACTGACCCTGTGACAGTGCAGCACTCCCTCAGTACTGATCCTCTGACAGTGCAGCAGTCTCCCAGTACTGACCCTTTTACAGTGCAGCATTCACTCAGTACTGACCCTCTGACAGTACAGCACTCCCTCAGTACTGACCCACTGACAGTCCAGCACTCCCTCAGTACTGACCCTCTGACAGTGCAGCACTCCCTCAGTACTGACCCTCTGACAGTGCAGGACTCTCTCAGTACTCAACCGCTGACATTGCAGCAATCTCTCAGTACTGACCCTCTGACAGTGCGGCACTCCCTCAGAACTGACCCTATGTCAGTGCAGCACTCCCTCAGTACTGACCCTCTGACAGTGCAGCACTCCCTCAGTACTGACGCTCCCACAATGCAGCACTCCCTCAGTACTGACCCTCTGACAGTGCAGCACTCTCTCAGTACTGACCCTCTGACAGTGCAGCACTCCCTCATTACTGACCCTGTGACAGTGCAGCACTCCCTCAGTACTGATCCTCTGACAGTGCAGCAGTCTCCCAGTACTGACCCTTTTACAGTGCAGCATTCACTCAGTACTGACCCTCTGACAGTACAGCACTCCCTCAGTACTGACCCACTGACAGTCCAGCACTCCCTCAGTACTGACCCTCTGACAGTGCAGCACTCCCTCAGTACTGACCCTCTGACAGTGCGGCACTCCCTCAGAACTGACCCTATGTAGGTGCAGCACTCCCTCAGTACTGACCCTCTGACAGTGCAGCACTCCCTCAGTACTGACGCTCCCACAATGCAGCACTCCCTCAGTACTGACCCTCTGACAGTGCAGCACTCTCTCAGTACTGACCCTCTGACAGTGCAGCACTCCCTCAGTACTTACCCTCCGACAGTGCTGCACACCCTCAGTACTGACCCTCTGACAGTACAGCACTCCCTCAGCACTGACCCTCTGACAGTGCAGCACTCCCTCAGTACTGACCCTCTGACAGTACAGCACTCCCCCAGCACTGACCCTCTGACAGTGCTGCACTCCCTCAGTACTGACACTCTGACAGTGCAGCACTCCCTCAGTACTGTCCCTCTGACAGTGCAGCACTCCCTCAGTACTGACCCTCTGACAGTGCAGCAATCCCTCAGTACTTACCCTCCGACAGTGCAGCACTCCCTCAGTACTGACCTTCTGACAGTGCAGCACTCCCTCAGTACTGACCCTCTGACAGTACAGCACTCCCTCAGTACTGACCATCTGACAGTGCAGCACTCCCTCAGTACTGACCATCTGACAGTGCAACACTCCCTCAATACTGACCCTCTGACAGTGCGGCACTCCCTCAGTACTGACCCTCTGACATTGCACCATTCCCTCAGTACTGACCCTCTGACAGTGCAGCAGTCCCTCAGTTCTGACCCTCTGACTTTGCAGCACTCCCTCAGTACTGAACCTCTGATGGTGCAGCACTCCCTCAGTACTAACCCTCTGACAGTGCAGCACTCCCTCAGTACTGACCCTCCCACAATGCAGCACTCCCTCAATACTGACCCTCTTACAGTGCAGCACTCTCTCAGTACTGACCCTCTTACAATGCACCACTCCCTCAGTACTGACCCTCTGACAGTGCAGCACTCCCTCAGTACTGAACCTCTGACAGTCCGATACTCCCTCTGTACTGAGCCTCTGACAGAGCGGCAGCCCCTGAGTACTTACCCTCTGACAGTGCAGCACAACCTCAGTACTGACCGTCCCACAATGCAGCACTCCCTCAGTACTGACCCTCTGACAGTGCAGCACTCCCTCAGTACTGAACCTCCCACAATGCAGCTCTCCCTCAGTACTGACCCTCTGACAGTGCAGCACTCCCTCCGTACTGACCCTCTGACAGTGCAGCACTCCCTCAGTACTGACCCTCTGACAGTGCAGCACTCCCTCAGTACTGACCCTCTGACAGTGCAGCACCTCCTCAGTACTGACCCTCTGACAGTGCGGCACTCCCTCAGTACTGGCCCTCTGACAGTGCAGCACTCCCACAGTACTGACCCTCTGACAGTGCAGCACTCCCTCAGTACTGACCCACTGAAAGTGCAGCACTCCCTCAGTACTGACCCTCTGGCAGTGCGGCACTGCCTCAGTACTTACCCTCTGACAGTGCAGCATACCCTCAGTACTGACCCTCTGACCGTGCAGCACTCCCTCAGTACTCACCATCTGACAGTGCAGCACAACCTCAGTACTGACCCTCTGACAGTGCAGGATTCCCACAATACCCACCCTCTGACAGTGCAGCAATCGCTCAGTACTCACCCACTGACGGTGCGGAACTCCCTCAGTACTGACCCTCTGTCAGTCCAGCACTCCCTCAGTACTGACCCTCTGACAGTGCAGCACTCCCTCAGTACTGACCCTCCCACAATGCAGCAATCCCTCAGTACTGACCCTCTGACAGTGCGGCACTCCCTCAGTACTGAGCCTCTGACAGTGCGGCACTCCCTCAGTACTGACCCTCCGACAGTGCAGCACTCCCTCAGTACTGACCATCTGACAGTGCAGCACTCCCTCAGTACTGACCCTGTGACAGTGCAGCACTCCCTCAGTACTGATCCTCTGACAGTGCAGCAGTCTCCCAGTACTGACCCTTTTACAGTGCAGCATTCACTCAGTACTGACCCTCTGACAGTACAGCACTCCCTCAGTACTGACCCACTGACAGTCCAGCACTCCCTCAGTACTGACCCTCTGACAGTGCAGCACTCCCTCAGTACTGACCCTCTGACAGTGCAGGACTCTCTCAGTACTCAACCTCTGACATTGCAGCAATCTCTCAGTACTGACCCTCTGACAGTGCGGCACTCCCTCAGAACTGACCCTATGTCAGTGCAGCACTCCCTCAGTACTGACCCTCTGACAGTGCAGCACTCCCTCAGTACTGACGCTCCCACAATGCAGCACTCCCTCAGTACTGACCCTCTGACAGTGCAGCACTCTCTCAGTACTGACCCTCTGACAGTGCAGCACTCCCTCATTACTGACCCTGTGACAGTGCAGCACTCCCTCAGTACTGATCCTCTGACAGTGCAGCAGTCTCCCAGTACTGACCCTTTTACAGTGCAGCATTCACTCAGTACTGACCCTCTGACAGTACAGCACTCCCTCAGTACTGACCCACTGACAGTCCAGCACTCCCTCAGTACTGACCCTCTGACAGTGCAGCACTCCCTCAGTACTGACCCTCTGACAGTGCAGGTCTCTCTCAATACTCAACCTCTGACATTGCAGCAATCTCTCAGTACTGACCCTCTGACAGTGCGGCACTCCCTCAGAACTGACCCTATGTCAGTGCAGCACTCCCTCAGTACTGACCCTCTGACAGTGCAGCACTCCCTCAGTACTGACGCTCCCACAATGCAGCACTCCCTCAGTACTGACCCTCTGACAGTGCAGCACTCTCTCAGTACTGACCCTCTGACAGTGCAGCACTCCCTCAGTACTTACCCTCCGACAGTGCTGCACACCCTCAGTACTGACCCTCTGACAGTACAGCACTCCCTCAGCACTGACCCTCTGACAGTGCAGCACTCCCTCAGTACTGACCCTCTGACAGTACAGCACTCCCTCAGCACTGACCCTCTGACAGTGCTGCACTCCCTCAGTACTGACACTCTGACAGTGCAGCACTCCCTCAGTACTGTCCCTCTGACAGTGCAGCACTCCCTCAGTACTGACCCTCTGACAGTGCAGCAATCCCTCAGTACTTACCCTCCGACAGTGCAGCACTCCCTCAGTACTGACCTTCTGACAGTGCAGCACTCCCTCAGTACTGACCCTCTGACAGTACAGCACTCCCTCAGTACTGACCATCTGACAGTACAGCACTCCCTCAGTACTGACCATCTGACAGTGCAACACTCCCTCAATACTGACCCTCTGACAGTGCGGCACTCCCTCAGTACTGACCCTCTGACATTGCACCATTCCCTCAGTACTGACCCTCTGACAGTGCAGCAGTCCCTCAGTTCTGACCCTCTGACTTTGCAGCACTCCCTCAGTACTGAACCTCTGATGGTGCAGCACTCCCTCAGTACTAACCCTCTGACAGTGCAGCACTCCCTCAGTACTGACCCTCCCACAATGCAGCACTCCCTCAATACTGACCCTCTTACAGTGCAGCACTCTCTCAGTACTGACCCTCTTACAATGCACCACTCCCTCAGTACTGACCCTCTGACAGTGCAGCACTCCCTCAGTACTGAACCTCTGACAGTCCGATACTCCCTCTGTACTGAGCCTCTGACAGAGCGGCAGCCCCTGAGTACTTACCCTCTGACAGTGCAGCACAACCTCAGTACTGACCGTCCCACAATGCAGCACTCCCTCAGTACTGACCCTCTGACAGTGCAACACTCCCTCAGTACTGAACCTCCCACAATGCAGCTCTCCCTCAGTACTGACCCTCTGACAGTGCAGCACTCCCTCCGTACTGACCCTCTGACAGTGCAGCACTCCCTCAGTACTGACCCTCTGACAGTGCAGCACTCCCTCAGTACTGACCCTCTGATAGTGCAGCACCTCCTCAGTACTGACCCTCTGACAGTGCGGCACTCCCTCAGTACTGGCCCTCTGACAGTGCAGCACTCCCACAGTACTGACCCTCTGACAGTGCAGCACTCCCTCAGTACTGACCCACTGAAAGTGCAGCACTCCCTCAGTACTGACCCTCTGGCAGTGCGGCACTGCCTCAGTACTTACCCTCTGACAGTGCAGCATACCCTCAGTACTGACCCTCTGACAGTGCAGCACTCCCTCAGTACTCACCATCTGACAGTGCAGCACAACCTCAGTACTGACCCTCTGACAGTGCAGGATTCCCACAATACCCACCCTCTGACAGTGCAGCAATCCCTCAGTACTCACCCACTGACGGTGCGGAACTCCCTCAGTACTGACCCTCTGTCAGTCCAGCACTCCCTCAGTACTGACCCTCTGACAGTGCAGCACTCCCTCAGTACTGACCCTCCCACAATGCAGCAATCCCTCAGTACTGACCCTCTGACAGTGCGGCACTCCCTCAGTACTGAGCCTCTGACAGTGCGGCACTCCCTCAGTACTGACCCTCCGACAGTGCAGCACTCCCTCAGTACTGACCATCTGACAGTGCAGCACTCCCTCAGTACTGACCATATGACAGTGCGGCACTCCATCAGTACTGACCTTCTGACAGTGCAGCACTCCCTCAGTACTGACCCTCTGACAGTGCGGCGCTCCATCAGTATTGACCCTCTGACATTGCAGCACTCCCTCTGTACTGACCCTAGTACAGTGCAGCACTCCCTCAGTACTGACCCTCTGACACTGCAGCATTCCTTCAGTTCTGACCCTCTGACAGTGCAGCACTCCATCAGTACTGACCCTCTGACAGTGCGGCACTCCATCAGTACTGACCTTCTGACAGTGTGGCGCTCCATCAGAATTGACCCTATGACATTGCAGCACTCCCTCTGTACTGACACTAGGACAGTGCAGCACTCCCTCAGTACTGACCCTCTGACATTGCAGCACTCCCTCAGTACTGACGCTCTGATGGTGCAGCAATCCCTCAGTACTTGCCCTCTGACATTGCAGCACTCCCTCAGTACTGACCCTCTGACAGTGCAGCACTCCCTCAGTACTGACACTCTGACAGTGCGGCACTCCCTCAGTACTGACCCGCTGACAGTGCAGCACTCCCTCATTACTGACCCTGTGACAGTGCAGCACTCCCTCAGTACTGATCCTCTGACAGTGCAGCAGTCTCCCTGGTCTGACCCTATGACAATGCAGCACTCCCTCAGTACTGACCCTCTGACAGTACAGCACTCCCTCAGTACTGACCCTCTGACAGTGCAGCACTCCCTCAGTACTGACCCTCTGACAGTGCGGCACTCCCTCAGTACTGACCCTATGTCAGTGCAGCACTCCCTCAGTACTGACCCTCTGACAGTGCAGCACTCCCTCAGTACTGACGCTCCCACAATGCAGCACTCATTCAGTACTGACCCTCTGACAGTGCAGCACTCTCTCAGTACTGACCATCTGACAGTGCAGCACTCCCTCAGTACTGACCCTCTGACAGTGCAGCAATCCCTCAGTACTTACCCTCCGACAGTGCAGCACTCCCTCAGTACTGACCTTCTGACAGTGCAGCACTCCCTCAGTACTGACCCTCTGACAGTACAGCACTCCCTCAGTACTGACCATCTGACAGTGCAGCACTCCCTCAGTACTGACCATCTGACAGTGCAACACTCCCTCAGTACTGACCCTCTGACAGTGCAGCACTCCCTCAGTACTGACCCTCTGACATTGCAGCATTCCGTCAGTACTGACCATCTGACAGTGCAGCAGTCCCTCAGTTCTGACCCTCTGAATTTGCAGCACTCCCTCAGTACTGAACCTCTGATGGTGCAGCACTCCCTCAGTACTGACCCTCCCACAATGCAGCACTCCCTCAGTACTGACCCTCTTACAGTGCAGCACTCTCTCAGTACTGACCCTCCCACAATGCAGCACTCCCTCAGTACTGACCCTCTGACAGTGCAGCACTACCTCAGTACTGACCCTCTGACAGTGCAGCACTCCCTCAGTACTGAGCCTCTGACAGTGCGGCAGCCCCTCAGTACTTACCCTCCGACAGTGCAGCACAACCTCAGTACTGACCGTCCCACAATGCAGCACTCCCTCAGTACTGACCCTCTGACAGTGCAGCACTCCCTCAGTACTGACCCTCTGACAGTGCAGCACTCCCTCCGTACTGACCCTCTGACAGTGCAGCACTCCCTCAGTACTGACCCTCTGACAGTGCAGCACTCCCTCAGTACTGACCCTCTGACAGTGCAGCACCTCCTCAGTACTGACCCTCTGACAGTGCGGCACTCCCTCAGTACTGGCCCTCTGACAGTGCAGCACTCCCACAATACTGACCCTCTGACAGTGCAGCACTCCCTCAGTACTGACCCTCTGACAGTGCAGCACTCCCTCAGTACTGACCCTCTGACAGTGCGGCACTCCCTCAGCACTGACCTTCTGACAGTGCAGCACTCCCTCAGTACTGACCATCAGACAGTACAGCACTCCCTCAGTACTGACCCTAGGACAGTGCAGCACTCCCTCAGTACTGACCCTCTGACAGTGCAGCACTCCCTCAGTACTGACCCTCTGACAGTGCAGCACTCCCTCAGTACTGACCCTCTGACAGTGCAGCACTCCCTCAGTACTGACCCTCTGACAGTGCAGCACTCCCTCAGTACTGACCTTCTGACAGTGCAGCACTCCCTCAGTACTGACCATCTGACAGTGCAGCACTCCCTCAGTACTGACCCTCTGACAGTGCGGCGCTCCATCAGTATTGACCCTCTGACATTGCAGCAATCCCTCAGTATTGACCCTCTGACAGTGCAGCAGTCCCTCAGTTCTGACCCTCTGACTTTGCAGCACTCCCTCAGTAATGAACCTCTGAATGTGCAGCACTCCCTCAGTACTGACCCTCCCACAATGCAGCCCTCCCTCAGTACTGACCCTCTGACAGTGCAGCACTCCCTCAGTACTGAACCTCTGACAGTGCGGTACTCCCTCTGTACTGAGCCTCTGACAGAGCGGCAGCCCCTCAGTACTTACCCTCCGACAGTGCAGCACAACCTCAGTACTGACTGTCCCACAATGCAGCACTCCCTCAGTACTGACCCTCTGACAGTGCAGCACTCCCTCAGTACTGACCCTCTGACAGTGCAGCACTCCCTCAGTACTGACCCTCTGACAGTGCAGCACTCCCTCAGTACTGACCCTCTGACAGTGCAGCACTCCCTCAGTACTGACCCTCTGACAGTGCAGCACCTCCTCAGTACTGACCCTCTGACAGTGCGGCACTCCCTCAGTACTGGCCCTCTGACAGTGCAGCACTCCCACAATACTGACCCTCTGACAGTGCAGCACTCCCTCAGTACTGACCCTCTGAAAGTGCAGCACTCCCTCAGTACTGACCCTCTGTCATTGCGGCACTCCCTCAGCACTGACCTTCTGACAGTGCAGCACTCCCTCAGTACTGACCATCAGACAGTACAGCACTCCCTCAGTACTGACCCTTGGACAGTGCAGCACTCCCTCAGTACTGACCCTCTGACAGTGCAGCACTCCCTCAGTACTGACCCTCTGACAGTGCAGCACTCCCTCAGTACTGACCCTCTGACAGTGCAGCACTCCCTCAGTACTGACCCTCTGACAGTGCAGCACTCCCTCAGTACTGACCCTCCCACAATGCAGCAATCCCTCAGTACTGACCCTCTGACAGTGCGGCACTCCCTCAGTACTGAGCCTCTGACAGTGCGGCACTCCCTCAGTACTGACCCTCCGACAGTGCAGCACTCCCTCAGTACTGACCATCTGACAGTGCAGCACTCCCTCAGTACTGACCCTGTGACAGTGCAGCACTCCCTCAGTACTGATCCTCTGACAGTGCAGCAGTCTCCCAGTACTGACCCTTTGACAGTGCAGCATTCACTCAGTACTGACCCTCTGACAGTACAGCACTCCCTCAGTACTGACCCACTGACAGTCCAGCACTCCCTCAGTACTGACCCTCTGACAGTGCAGCACTCCCTCAGTACTGACCCTCTGACAGTGCAGGACTCTCTCAATACTCAACCTCTGACATTGCAGCAATCTCTCAGTACTGACCCTCTGACAGTGCGGCACTCCCTCAGAACTGACCCTATGTCAGTGCAGCACTCCCTCAGTACTGACCCTCTGACAAGCAGCACTCCCTCAGTACTGACGCTCCCACAATGCAGCACTCCCTCAGTACTGACCCTCTGACAGTGCAGCACTCTCTCAGTACTGACCCTCTGACAGTGCAGCACTCCCTCAGTACTGACCCTCTGACAGTGCAGCACTCCCTCAGTACTGATCCTCTGACAGTGCAGCAGTCTCCCAGTACTGACCCTTTGACAGTGCAGCATTCACTCAGTACTGACCCTCTGACAGTACAGCACCCCCTCAGTACTGACCCACTGACAGTCCAGCACTCCCTCAGTACTGACCCTCTGACAGTGCAGCACTCCCTCAGTACTGACCCTCTGACAGTGCAGGTCTCTCTCAATACTCAACCTCTGACATTGCAGCAATCTCTCAGTACTGACCCTCTGACAGTGCGGCACTCCCTCAGAACTGACCCTATGTAGGTGCAGCACTCCCTCAGTACTGACCCTCTGACAGTGCAGCACTCCCTCAGTACTGACGCTCCCACAATGCAGCACTCCCTCAGTACTGACCCTCTGACAGTGCAGCACTCTCTCAGTACTGACCCTCTGACAGTGCAGCACTCCCTCAGTACTTACCCTCCGACAGTGCTGCACACCCTCAGTACTGACCCTCTGACAGTACAGCACTCCCTCAGCACTGACCCTCTGACAGTGCAGCACTCCCTCAGTACTGACCCTCTGACAGTACAGCACTCCCTCAGCACTGACCCTCTGACAGTGCTGCACTCCCTCAGTACTGACACTCTGACAGTGCAGCACTCCCTCAGTACTGTCCCTCTGACAGTGCAGCACTCCCTCAGTACTGACCCTCTGACAGTGCAGCAATCCCTCAGTACTTACCCTCCGACAGTGCAGCACTCCCTCAGTACTGACCTTCTGACAGTGCAGCACTCCCTCAGTACTGACCCTCTGACAGTACAGCACTCCCTCAGTACTGACCATCTGACAGTGCAGCACTCCCTCAGTACTGACCATCTGACAGTGCAACACTCCCTCAATACTGACCCTCTGACAGTGCGGCACTCCCTCAGTACTGACCCTCTGACATTGCACCATTCCCTCAGTACTGACCCTCTGACAGTGCAGCAGTCCCTCAGTTCTGACCCTCTGACTTTGCAGCACTCCCTCAGTACTGAACCTCTGATGGTGCAGCACTCCCTCAGTACTAACCCTCTGACAGTGCAGCACTCCCTCAGTACTGACCCTCCCACAATGCAGCACTCCCTCAATACTGACCCTCTTACAGTGCAGCACTCTCTCAGTACTGACCCTCTTACAATGCACCACTCCCTCAGTACTGACCCTCTGACAGTGCAGCACTCCCTCAGTACTGAACCTCTGACAGTCCGATACTCCCTCTGTACTGAGCCTCTGACAGAGCGGCAGCCCCTGAGTACTTACCCTCTGACAGTGCAGCACAACCTCAGTACTGACCGTCCCACAATGCAGCACTCCCTCAGTACTGACCCTCTGACAGTGCAGCACTCCCTCAGTACTGAACCTCCCACAATGCAGCTCTCCCTCAGTACTGACCCTCTGACAGTGCAGCACTCCCTCCGTACTGACCCTCTGACAGTGCAGCACTCCCTCAGTACTGACCCTCTGACAGTGCAGCACTCCCTCAGTACTGACCCTCTGACAGTGCAGCACCTCCTCAGTACTGACCCTCTGACAGTGCTGCACTCCCTCAGTACTGGCCCTCTGACAGTGCAGCACTCCCACAGTACTGACCCTCTGACAGTGCAGCACTCCCTCTGTACTGACCCACTGAAAGTGCAGCACTCCCTCAGTACTGACCCTCCGACAGTGCGGCACTGCCTCAGTACTTACCCTCTGACAGTGCAGCATACCCTCAGTACTGACCCTCTGACCGTGCAGCACTCCCTCAGTACTCACCATCTGACAGTGCAGCACAACCTCAGTACTGACCCTCTGACAGTGCAGGATTCCCACAATACCCACCCTCTGACAGTGCAGCAATCCCTCAGTACTCACCCACTGACGGTGCGGAACTCCCTCAGTACTGACCCTCTGTCAGTCCAGCACTCCCTCAGTACTGACCCTCTGACAGTGCAGCACTCCCTCAGTACTGACCCTCCCACAATGCAGCAATCCCTCAGTACTGACCCTCTGACAGTGCAGCACTCCCTCAGTACTGTCCCTCTGACAGTGCAGCACTCCCTCAGCACTGACCCTCTGACAGTGCTGCACTCCCTCAGTACTGACACTCTGACAGTGCAGCACTCCCTCAGTACTGTCCCTCTGACAGTGCAGCACTCCCTCAGTACTGACCCTCTGACAGTGCAGCAATCCCTCAGTACTTACCCTCCGACAGTGCAGCACTCCCTCAGTACTGACCTTCTGACAGTGCAGCACTCCCTCAGTACTGACCCTCTGACAGTGCAGCACTCCCTCAGTACTGACCATCTGACAGTACAGCACTCCCTCAGTACTGACCATCTGACAGTGCAACACTCCCTCAATACTGACCCTCTGACAGTGCGGCACTCCCTCAGTACTGACCCTCTGACATTGCAGCATTCCCTCAGTACTGACCCTCTGACAGTGCAGCAGTCCCTCAGTTCTGACCCTCTGACTTTGCAGCACTCCCTCAGTACTGAACCTCTGATGGTGCAGCACTCCCTCAGTACTAACCCTCTGACAGTGCAGCACTCCCTCAGTACTGACCCTCCCACAATGCAGCACTCCCTCAATACTGACCCTCTTACAGTGCAGCACTCTCTCAGTACTGACCCTCTTACAATGCACCACTCCCTCAGTACTGACCCTCTGACAGTGCAGCACTCCCTCAGTACTGAACCTCTGACAGTCCGATACTCCCTCTGTACTGAGCCTCTGACAGAGCGGCAGCCCCTGAGTACTTACCCTCTGACAGTGCAGCACAACCTCAGTACTGACCGTCCCACAATGCAGCACTCCCTCAGTACTGACCCTCTGACAGTGCAACACTCCCTCAGTACTGAACCTCCCACAATGCAGCTCTCCCTCAGTACTGACCCTCTGACAGTGCAGCACTCCCTCCGTACTGACCCTCTGACAGTGCAGCACTCCCTCAGTACTGACCCTCTGACAGTGCAGCACTCCCTCAGTACTGACCCTCTGACAGTGCAGCACCTCCTCAGTACTGACCCTCTGACAGTGCGGCACTCCCTCAGTACTGGCCCTCTGACAGTGCAGCACTCCCACAGTACTGACCCTCTGACAGTGCAGCACTCCCTCAGTACTGACCCACTGAAAGTGCAGCACTCCCTCAGTACTGACCCTCTGGCAGTGCGGCACTGCCTCAGTACTTACCCTCTGACAGTGCAGCACTCCCTCAGTACTGACCCTCTGACAGTGCAGCACTCCCTCAGTACTCACCCTCTGACAGTGCAGCACAACCTCAGTACTGACCCTCTGACAGTGCAGGATTCCCACAATACCCACCCTCTGACAGTGCAGCAATCCCTAAGTACTCACTCTCTGACGGTGCGGAACTCCCTCAGTACTGACCCTCTGTCAGTCCAGCACTCCCTCAGTACTGACCCTCTGACAGTGCAGCACTCCCTCAGTACTGACCCTCCCACAATGCAGCAATCCCTCAGTACTGACCCTCTGACAGTGCGGCACTCCCTCAGTACTGAGCCTCTGACAGTGCGGCACTCCCTCAGTACTGACCCTCCGACAGTGCAGCACTCCCTCAGTACTGACCATCTGACAGTGCAGCACTCCCTCAGTACTGACCATATGACAGTGCGGCACTCCATCAGTACTGACCTTCTGACAGTGCAGCACTCCCTCAGTACTGACCCTCTGACAGTGCGGCGCTCCATCAGTATTGACCCTCTGACATTGCAGCACTCCCTCTGTACTGACCCTAGTACAGTGCAGCACTCCCTCAGTACTGACCCTCTGACACTGCAGCACTCCTTCAGTTCTGACCCTCTGACAGTGCAGCACTCCATCAGTACTGACCCTCTGACAGTGCGGCACTCCATCAGTACTGACCTTCTGACAGTGTGGCGCTCCATCAGAATTGACCCTCTGACATTGCAGCACTCCCTCTGTACTGACACTAGGACAGTGCAGCACTCCCTCAGTACTGACCCTCTGACATTGCAGCACTCCCTCAGTACTGACGCTCTGATGGTGCAGCAATCCCTCAGTACTTGCCCTCTGACAGTGCAGCACTCCCTCAGTACTGACCCTCTGACAGTGCAGCACTCCCTCAGTACTGACACTCTGACAGTGCGGCACTCCCTCAGTACTGACCCTCTGACAGTGCAGCACTCCCTCATTACTGACCCTGTGACAGTGCAGCACTCCCTCAGTACTGATCCTCTGACAGTGCAGCAGTCTCCCAGGACTGACCCTATGACAGTGCAGCACTCCCTCAGTACTGACCCTCTGACAGTACAGCACTCCCTCAGTACTGACCCTCTGACAGTGCAGCACTCCCTCAGTACTGACCCTCTGACAGTGCGGCACTCCCTCAGAACTGACCCTATGTCAGTGCAGCACTCCCTCAGTACTGACCCTCTGACAGTGCAGCACTCCCTCAGTACTGACGCTCCCACAATGCAGCACTCATTCAGTACTGACCCTCTGACAGTGCAGCACTCTCTCAGTACTGACCATCTGACAGTGCAGCACTCCCTCAGTACTGACCCTCTGACAGTGCAGCAATCCCTCAGTACTTACCCTCCGACAGTGCAGCACTCCCTCAGTACTGACCTTCTGACAGTGCAGCACTCCCTCAGTACTGACCCTCTGACAGTACAGCACTCCCTCAGTACTGACCATCTGACAGTGCAGCACTCCCTCAGTACTGACCATCTGACAGTGCAACACTCCCTCAGTACTGACCCTCTGACAGTGCAGCACTCCCTCAGTACTGACCCTCTGACATTGCAGCATTCCGTCAGTACTGACCATCTGACAGTGCAGCAGTCCCTCAGTTCTGACCCTCTGAATTTGCAGCACTCCCTCAGTACTGAACCTCTGATGGTGCAGCACTCCCTCAGTACTGACCCTCCCACAATGCAGCACTCCCTCAGTACTGACCCTCTTACAGTGCAGCACTCTCTCAGTACTGACCCTCCCACAATGCAGCCCTCCCTCAGTACTGACCCTCTGACAGTGCAGCACTACCTCAGTACTGAACCTCTGACAGTGCGTTACTCCCTCTGTACTGAGCCTCTGACAGAGCGGCAGCCCCTCAGTACTTACCTTCCGACAGTGCAGCACAACCGCAGTACTGACCGTCCCACAATGCAGCACTCCCTCAGTACTGACCCTCTGACAGTGCAGCACTCCCTCAGTACTGACCCTCTGACAGTGCAGCACTCCCTCCGTACTGACCCTCTGACAGTGCAGCACTCCCTCAGTACTGACCCTCTGACAGTGCAGCACTCCCTCAGTACTGACCCTCTGACAGTGCAGCACCTCCTCAGTACTGACCCTCTGACAGTGCGGCACTCCCTCAGTACTGGCCCTCTGACAGTGCAGCACTCCCACAATACTGACCCTCTGACAGTGCAGCACTCCCTCAGTACTGACCCTCTGAAAGTGCAGCACTCCCTCAGTACTGACCCTCTGTCATTGCGGCACTCCCTTAGCACTGACCTTCTGACAGTGCAGCACTCCCTCAGTACTGACCATCAGACAGTACAGCAGTCCCTCAGTACTGACCCTTGGACAGTGCAGCACTCCCTCAGTACTGACCCTCTGACAGTGCAGCACTCCCTCAGTACTGACCCTCTGACAGTGCAGCACTCCCTCAGTACTGACCCTCTGACAGTGCAGCACTCCCTCAGTATTGACCCTCTGACAGTGCAGCACTCCCTCAGTACTGACCATCTGACAGTGCAGCACTCCCTCAGTACTGACCATCTGACAGTGCAACACTCCCTCAGTACTGACCCTCTGACAGTGCGGCACTCCCTCAGTACTGACCCTCTGACATTGCAGCATTCCCTCAGTACTGACCCTCTGACAGTGCAGCAGTCCCTCAGTTCTGACCCTCTGACTTTGCAGCACTCCCTCAGTAATGAACCTCTGAATGTGCAGCACTCCCTCAGTACTGACCCTCCCACAATGCAGCCCTCCCTCAGTACTGACCCTCTGACAGTGCAGCACTACCTCAGTACTGAACCTCTGACAGTGCGTTACTCCCTCTGTACTGAGCCTCTGACAGAGCGGCAGCCCCTCAGTACTTACCTTCCGACAGTGCAGCACAACCGCAGTACTGACCGTCCCACAATGCAGCACTCCCTCAGTACTGACCCTCTGACAGTGCAGCACTCCCTCAGTACTGACCCTCTGACAGTGCAGCACTCCCTCAGTACTGACCCTCTGACAGTGCAGCACTCCCTCAGTACTGACCCTCTGACAGTGCAGCACTCCCTCAGTACTGACCCTCTGACAGTGCAGCACCTCCTCAGTACTGACCCTCTGACAGTGCGGCACTCCCTCAGTACTGGCCCTCTGACAGTGCAGCACTCCCACAATACTGACCCTCTGACAGTGCAGCACTCCCTCAGTACTGACCCTCTGAAAGTGCAGCACTCCCTCAGTACTGACCCTCTGTCATTGCGGCACTCCCTTAGCACTGACCTTCTGACAGTGCAGCACTCCCTCAGTACTGACCATCAGACAGTACAGCACTCCCTCAGTACTGACCCTTGGACAGTGCAGCACTCCCTCAGTACTGACCCTCTGACAGTGCAGCACTCCCTCAGTACTGACCCTCTGACAGTGCAGCACTCCCTCAGTACTGACCCTCTGACAGTGCAGCACTCCCTCAGTATTGACCCTCTGACAGTGCAGCACTCCCTCAGTACTGACGCTCCCACAATGCAGCACTCCCTTAGTTCTGACCCTCTGACAGTGCAGCACTCCCTCAGCACTGACCCTAAGACAGTGCAGCACTCCCTCAGTACTGACCCACTGACAGTGCAGGACTCCCTCAATAATCACCCTCTGACAGTGCAGCAATCCCTCAGTACTGACACTCTGACAGTGCGGCACTCCCTCAGTGCTGACCCTCCCACAATGCAGCACTCCCTCAGTACTGACCCTCTGACTGTGCGGCACTCCCTCAAAACTGACCCTCCGACAGTGCAGCACAACCTTAGTACTGACCCTCCCACAATGCAGCAATCCCTCAGTACTGACCATCTGACAGTGCAGCACCCCTTCAGTACTGACCCTCTGATAGTGCAGCATTCCCTCAATATTGACCCTCTGACAGTGCGGCACTCCCTCAGTACTGACCTTCTGACAGTGCAGCACTCCCTCAGTACTGACCCTCTGACAGTGCAGCACTCCCTCAGTACTGACCATCTGACAGTACAGCACTCCCTCAGTACTGACCCTCTGACAGTGCAGTACTCCCTCAGTACTGACCATCTGACATTACAGCACTCCCTCAGTACTGACCCTAGGACAGTGCAGCACTCCCTCAGTACTGACCCTCTGACAGTGCGGCACTCCCTCAGTACTGACCCTTTGACAGTGCAGCACTCCCTCAGTACTGACCCTCTGATGATGCAGCACTCCCTCAGTACTGACCCTCTGACAGTGCAGCACTCCCTCACTACTGAACGTCAGACAGTGCAACACTCCCTCATTACTGACCCTAGGACAGTGCAGCACTCCCTCAGTACTGACCCTCTGACAGTGCAGCACTCCCTCATTACTGACCCTCTGAGATTGCGGCACTCCCTCAGTACTGACGCTCTGAGATTGCGGCACTCCCTCAGTACTGACCCTCTGACATTGCAGCACTCCCTCAGTACTGACCCTCTGACAGTGCAGCACTCTCTCAGTACTGACCCTGACAGTGCAGCAGTCCCTCAGTACTGACCGTCTGACAGTGCAGCACTCCCTCAGTACTGACCCTCTGACACTGCAGCACTCCCTCCATACTGACCCTCTGGCAGCGCGGCACTCCCTCATTACTGACCCTCTGACAGCGCGGCACTCCCTCAGTACTGGCCCTCTGACTGTGCAGCACTCCCTCATTACTTGCTCCCTGACAGTGCAGCACTCCCTCAGTACTGACCCTCTGACAGTGCAGCATTCCCTCAGTACTGGCCCTCTGACATTGCAGCACTCCCTCAGTACTGACCCTCTGACATTGCAGCACTCCCTCAGTACTGGCCCTCTGACAGTGTAGCACTCCCTCAGTACTGACCGTCTGACATTGCTTCGCTCCCTCATTACTGACCCTCTGACAGTGCAACACTCCCTCAATACTGACCCTCTGACAGTGAAGCGCTCCCTCAATACTGACCCTCTGACAGTGAAGCGCTCCCTCAATACTGACCCTCTGACAGTGAAGCACTGCCTCATTACTGACTCCCTGACAGTGCAGCTCTGATTTTTCCTCTACGTCTGTGTTCTGTTCACCCCCTGATTTGTCCTCTCTGCTATGTCATTACTTTCTGTCGCTAATGTTTCCCCCTCTGTCCCCCTGTAATTTCTCCTCTCTCCCACCTGGCACTGGTGTCTCTTTGCACGACTACTCTCTATTTTCCGGTTAATTGGACCAGGGGTCTCACATTAGGGCTGGCAGCATTTGGTCCTGTAGAGAGTTGTGGCGCAGAACGGAATGGTATGGGTCATTCTCCCCGACACCTGTAATTAGACAAGGGGAACTGCACATTCAGGTCACAGTCGACCTGCCCGCTGTACTGTGGATACAGTATTATTCACTCAGGGGGTGTGCCTGGCACAGGGAACCAATCATTAATGCCCATACATCTTTCCCTGACAATGTTTACAGCATCACAGGGGACAGTCAGAGTTACCAATGTCTTCTAGTCTGGAGTATCATCGAGCAGTCACCTCCCCGAAGGCGTAGAACAAAAACATGGTTCTTCACCAGCATTGCATCCGGTTCCTGCTCATCTCACCACAAACCTGGACAGAAATAACCCAGTTTATTACATTCAATTCCCAGTGGGGTCAGGAACAACCAGCTCTGGGTCAAGGTGATCTCTAAATGCATCTTAGGAGCAATCTGCCACCTCCTTCCTCTTGACCCTATGGTTTCGTGATATCCTACGATGTGGTCCTAGTACTCCTGGTGATATCCTACATTGAGGTCTTTGCCCCTCTGGTGATATCCTACACTGTGGTCCTTGTCCTTCTGGTGATATCCTACATTGAGATCTTTGCCCCTCTGGTGATATCCTACACTGTGGTCTTTGTCCTTCTGGTGATATCCTACATTGAGGTCTTTGCCCCTCTTGTGATATCCTACACTGTGGTCTTTATCCTTAAGGTGATATCGTACACTGTGGTCTTTGCCCCTCTGGTGATATCTTACACTGTGGCCTTTGTCCCTCAGGTGATATCATACACTGTGGAATTTGCCCCCCTGGTGATATCCTACACTGTGGTCTTTGCCCTTCTGGTGATATCCTACACTGTGGTCTTTGCCCCTCTGGTGATATCCTACACTGTGGGCTTTGTCCATAACGTGATATCCTACACTGTGTTATTTGTCCCTCAGGTGATATCCTACACTGTGGGCATTGTCCATAACATGATATCCCACACTGTGGATATTGTCCCTCTGGTGATATCCTGCACTGTGGGCTTTGTCCATAACGTGAAATCCCACACTGTGGACATTGTCCCTTTGGTGATATCCTACACTGTGGACATTGTCCCTCTGGTGATATCCTACACTGTGGGCTTTGTCCATAACATGATAAACAATACTGTGGACATTGTCCCATTGGTGATAGCCTACACTGTGGACATTGTCCCACTGGTGATATCCTACACTGTGGGCATTGTCACTTTAGTGATATCCTACATTGTGGTCATTGTCCCTTTGGTGTTATCCTACACTGTGGTCTTTGACCCTTTGGTGATATCCTACAATCTTGCCTTTGTCCCTCTGGTGATATCCCGCACTGTCGTCTTTGTCCCTTTGATGATATCCAAAACTGTGATCTTTGTACCTCTGGTGATATCCTACACTGTGGTATTTTTCCCTCTGCTGATATCCCACACTGTCATCTTTGTCCCTTAAGTGATATCCAACACTGTGGTCTTTGTCCCTCTGGTGATATCCAACACTGTGTTCTTTATCCCACTGGTGATATCACACACTGATGTCTTTGTACTTCTGGTGATATCCTACACTGTGGTCTTTGTCCCTCTGATGAAATCCTTCACTGTGGGCTTTGTCCCTCTGCTGATATCCCACACTGTCATCTTTGTCCCTCTGCTGATATCCTACACTGTGGTCTTTGGCCCTTTGTTGATATCCAACATTGTGGTCTTTGTCCCTTTGGTGATATCATACACTGTGGTCTTTGCCCGTCTGGTGATATCTCACACTGTGGTCTTTATCCATAACGTGATATCCTAGACTGTGGGCTTTGCCCCTCTGGCATAAATCTACACTGTGGTCTTTGTCCCTTTGGTGATATCCTACACTGTGGTCTTTGTCCCTTTGGTGATATCCTACACTGTGGTCTTTGTCCGTCTGGTGATATCCCACACTGTGGTCTTTGTCCATAACATGATATCCTTCACTGTGGTCTTTGCCCCTCTGGTGATATCCTACACTGAGTTCTTTGCCACTCTGGTGATATCCTACACTGTGGGCTTTGTCCATAATGTGATATCCTACACTGTGGACATTGTCCCACCGGTGATATCCCACACTGTGGCCTATGTCCATAACGTGACATCCCACACTGTGGACATTTCCCTCTGGTGATATCCTACACGGTGGGCTTTGTCCATAACATGATAACCTGTACTGTGGACATTGTCCCTTTATGATATTCTACACTGTGGACATTGTCCCTCTGGTGATATCCTACACTGTGGGCTTTGTCACTTTGGTGATATCCTACACTGTGGTCATTGTCCCTTTGGTGATATCCTACACTGTGGTCTTTGACCCTTTGGTGATATCCTACACTCTTGCCGTTGTCCTTCTGGTGATATCCTAAACTCTGGTCTTTGTCCCTCTGGTGATATCCTACACTGTGGTCTTTGTCCCTTTGGTGATATTCTACAGTGTGGTCTTTGTGGCCCTGGTGATATCCTACACTGTGGTCTTTGTCCCTCTGGTGATATCCTACACTGTGGACTTTGTCCCTCAAGTGATATCCAACATTGTGGTTTTTTTCCCTCTGGTTATATCCTACACTGTTGTCTTTGTCCCTCTGGTGATATCCTACATTGTGGTCTTTGTCCCTCTGCTGATATCCTACAATGTGGTCTTTGTCCCTCTGCTGATATCCCACACTGTTGGCTTTGTCCCTTTGATGATATCCAACACTGTTTTCTTTGTACCTCTGGTGATATCCTATACTGTGGTCTTTGTCCCTCTGCTGATATCCCACACTGCCATCTTTGTCCCTTAAGTGATATCCAACACTGTGGTCTTTGTCCCTCTGGTGATATCCAACACTGTGTTATTTATCCCTCTGGTGATATCCCACACTGATGTCTTTGTACTTCTGGTGATATCCTACACTGTGGTCTTTGTCCCTCTGGTGGTATCCAACACTGTGTTCGTTATCCTTCTGGTGATTTCCCACACTGATTTCTTTGTACTTCTGGTGATATCCTACACTGTGGTCTTTGTCCCTCTGGTGAAATCCTATACTTTAGTCTTTGTCCCTCTGCTGATATCCCACACTGTCATCTTTGTCCCTCTGCTGATATCCTACACTGTGGTCTTTGGCTCTTTGTTGATATCGTACACTGTGCTCTTTGACCCTCTGATGATATCCTACACTGTTGTTTTTGTCCCTCTGGAGATATCCTACACTGTGTTCTTTGTCCTTCTGGTGATATCCTACACTGTGGGCTTTGTCCCTTTGGTGATATCATACCCTGTGGACTTTGTCCCTTTGGTGACATCCCACACTGTGGGCTTTGTCCCTCTGGTGATATCCTACACTGTGGTCTTTGTCCGTCTGGTGATATCCCACACTGTGGTCTTTGTCCATAACATGATATCCTTCACTGTGGTCTTTGCCCCTCTGGTGATATCCTACACTGAGTTCTTTGCCACTCTGGTGATATCCTACACTGTGGGCTTTGTCCATAATGTGATATCCTACACTGTGGACATTGTCCCACCGGTGATATCCCACACTGTGGCCTATGTCCATAACGTGACATCCCACACTGTGGACATTTCCCTCTGGTGATATCCTACACGGTGGGCTTTGTCCATAACATGATAACCTGTACTGTGGACATTGTCCCTTTATGATATTCTACACTGTGGACATTGTCCCTCTGGTGATATCCTACACTGTGGGCTTTGTCACTTTGGTGATATCCTACACTGTGGTCATTGTCCCTTTGGTGATATCCTACACTGTGGTCTTTGACCCTTTGGTGATATCCTACACTCTTGCCGTTGTCCTTCTGGTGATATCCTAAACTCTGGTCTTTGTCCCTCTGGTGATATCCTACACTGTGGTCTTTGTCCCTTTGGTGATATTCTACACTGTGGTCTTTGTGGCCCTGGTGATATCCTACACTGTGGTCTTTGTCCCTCTGGTGATATCCTTCACTGTGAGCTTTGTCCCTCTGGTGATATCCTACACTGTGGACTTTGTCCCTCTGGTGATATCCTACACTGTGGTCTTTGTCCCTCAAGTGATATCCAACATTGTGGTTTTTTTCCCTCTGGTTATATCCTACACTGTTGTCTTTGTCCCTCTGGTGATATCCTACATTGTGGTCTTTGTCCCTCTGCTGATATCCTACAATGTGGTCTTTGTCCCTCTGCTGATATCCCACACTGTTGGCTTTGTCCCTTTGATGATATCCAACACTGTGGTCTTTGTACCTCTGGTGATATCCTATACTGTGGTCTTTGTCCCTCTGCTGATATCCCACACTGCCATCTTTGTCCCTTAAGTGATATCCAACACTGTGGTCTTTGTCCCTCTGGTGATATCCAACACTGTGTTATTTATCCCTCTGGTGATATCCCACACTGATGTCTTTGTACTTCTGGTGATATCCTACACTGTGGTCTTTGTCCCTCTGGTGGTATCCAACACTGTGTTCGTTATCCTTCTGGTGATTTCCCACACTGATTTCTTTGTACTTCTGGTGATATCCTACACTGTGGTCTTTGTCCCTCTGGTGAAATCCTATACTTTAGTCTTTGTCCCTCTGCTGATATCCCACACTGTCATCTTTGTCCCTCTGCTGATATCCTACACTGTGGTCTTTGGCTCTTTGTTGATATCGTACACTGTGCTCTTTGACCCTCTGATGATATCCTACACTGTTGTTTTTGTCCCTCTGGAGATATCCTACACTGTGTTCTTTGTCCTTCTGGTGATATCCTACACTGTGGGCTTTGTCCCTTTGGTGATATCATACCCTGTGGACTTTGTCCCTTTGGTGACATCCCACACTGTGGGCTTTGTCCCTCTGGTGATATCCTACACTGTCACCTTTGTCCATAACGTGATATCCTGCATTTTTTTCTTTGTCCCTCTGGTGATATGACACACTGTGGACTTTGTCCCTCTGGTGATATCCTACATTGTGGACTTTGTCCGTAACGTGATATCCTACACGTTTGTCTTTGTCCCTCTGGTGATATCGTACACTGTTGGCTTTGTCCAACTGATGATATCCTAAACTCTGGTCTTTGTCCCTCTGGTGATATCATACACTGTGGTCTTTGTCCCTTTGGTGCTATTCTACACTGTGGAATTTGTGGCCCTGGTGATAACCCACACTGTGGTCTTTGTCCCTCTGGTGATATCCTTCACTGTGAGCTTTGTCCCTCTGGTGATATCATACACTGTGGTCTTTGTCCCTTTGGTGCTATTCTACACGTTGGAATTTGTGGCCCTGGTGATAACCCACACTGTGGTCTTTGTCCCTCTGGTGATATCCTTCACTGTGAGCTTTGTCCCTCTGGTGATATCCCACACTGTGGACTTTGTCCCTCTGGTGATATCCTACATTGTGGTCTTTGTTCCTCTGGTGATACCCTACATTGTGGTCTTTGTCCCTCTGCTGATATCCTACAATGTGGTCTTTGTCCCTCTGCTGATATCCCACACTGTCGTCTTTGTCCCTTTGATGATATCCAACACTGTGGTCTTTGTACCTCTGGTGATATCCTACACTGTGGTCTTTGTCCCTCTGCTGATATCCCACACTGCCGTCTTTGTCCCTTAAGTGATATCCAACACTGTGGTCTTTGTCCCTCTGGTGATATCCAACACTGTGTTCTTTATCCCTCTGGTGATATCCCATACTGATGTCTTTGTACTTCTGGTGATATCCTACAATGTGGTCTTTGTCCCTCTGGTGAAATCCTACACTGTGGTCTTTGTCTCTCTGCTGATATCCGACACTGTGGTCTTTGGCCCTTTGTTGATACCCAACACTGTGGTCTTTGTCCCTTTCGTGATATCCTATACTGTGGTCTTTGTCCTTTTGGTGATATCCTACACTGTGGTCTTTGTCTGTCTGGTGATATCCCACACTGTGGTCTTTGTCCATAACGTGATATCCTACACTGTGGTCTTTGCCCAACTGGAGTAAATCTACACTGTGGTCTTTGCCCCTCTGGTGATATCCTACACTGATGTCTTGGCCCCTCTGGTGATATCCTACACTGTGTTCTTTGCCACTCTGGTGATATCCTACACTGTGGGCTTTGTCCATAACGTGATAGCCTACACTGTGGACATTGTCCCTCCAGTGATATCCCACACTGTGGCCTATGTCCATAACGTGACATCCCACACTGTGGACATTGTCCCTTTTGTGATATCCTAAACTGTGGACATTGTCCCTCTGGTGATATCCTACACTGTGGGCTTTGTCCATAACATGATAAACTATACTGTGGACATTTTCCCGTTGGTGATATCCTACACTGTGGATTTTGTCCCTCTGGTGATATCCTACACTGTGGGCTTTGTCAGTTTGGTGATATCCTACACTGTGGTCATTGTCCCTTTGGTGATATCCTACACTGTGTCTTTGACCCTCTGGTGATATCCTACACTCTTGCCTTTGTCCCTCTGGTGATATCCTAAACTCTGGTCTTTGTCCCTCTGGTGATATCCCACACTGTCGTCATTGTCCCTTTGAGGATATCCAAAACTGTGGTCTTTGTACCTATGGTGATATCCCACACTGTCATCTTTGTCTTTCTGCTGATATCCTAAACTGTGGTCTTTGGCCCTTTGTTGATATCCAACACTGTGGTCTTTGTCCCTTTGGTGATATCCTACTCTCTGGTCTTTGTCCCTTTGGTAACATCCTACACTGTGGTCTTCGTCCCTCTGGAAATATCCTACACTGTGGTCTTTGCCCTTTGGTGATATTCTACACTGTGGACTTTGTGGCCCTGGTGATATCCCACACTGTGTTCTTTGTCCCTCTGGTGATATCCTACACTGTGGGCTTTGTCCCTCTGGTGATATCCTACACTGTGGGCTTTGTCCATAACGTGATATCCTACACTGTGTTATTTGTCCCTCAGGTGATATCCTACACTGTGGGCATTGTCCATAACATGATATCCCACACTGTGGATATTGTCCCTCTGGTGATATCCTGCACTGTGGGCTTTGTCCATAACGTGAAATCCCACACTGTGGACATTGTCCCTTTGGTGATATCCTACACTGTGGACATTGTCCCTCTGGTGATATCCTACACTGTGGGCTTTGTCCATAACATGATAAACAATACTGTGGACATTGTCCCATTGGTGATAGCCTACACTGTGGACATTGTCCCACTGGTGATATCCTACACTGTGGGCATTGTCACTTTAGTGATATCCTACATTGTGGTCATTGTCCCTTTGGTGTTATCCTACACTGTGGTCTTTGACCCTTTGGTGATATCCTACAATCTTGCCTTTGTCCCTCTGGTGATATCCCGCACTGTCGTCTTTGTCCCTTTGATGATATCCAAAACTGTGATCTTTGTACCTCTGGTGATATCCTACACTGTGGTATTTTTCCCTCTGCTGATATCCCACACTGTCATCTTTGTCCCTTAAGTGATATCCAACACTGTGGTCTTTGTCCCTCTGGTGATATCCAACACTGTGTTCTTTATCCCACTGGTGATATCACACACTGATGTCTTTGTACTTCTGGTGATATCCTACACTGTGGTCTTTGTCCCTCTGATGAAATCCTTCACTGTGGGCTTTGTCCCTCTGCTGATATCCCACACTGTCATCTTTGTCCCTCTGCTGATATCCTACACTGTGGTCTTTGGCCCTTTGTTGATATCCAACATTGTGGTCTTTGTCCCTTTGGTGATATCATACACTGTGGTCTTTGCCCGTCTGGTGATATCTCACACTGTGGTCTTTATCCATAACGTGATATCCTAGACTGTGGGCTTTGCCCCTCTGGCATAAATCTACACTGTGGTCTTTGTCCCTTTGGTGATATCCTACACTGTGGTCTTTGTCCCTTTGGTGATATCCTACACTGTGGTCTTTGTCCGTCTGGTGATATCCCACACTGTGGTCTTTGTCCATAACATGATATCCTTCACTGTGGTCTTTGCCCCTCTGGTGATATCCTACACTGAGTTCTTTGCCACTCTGGTGATATCCTACACTGTGGGCTTTGTCCATAATGTGATATCCTACACTGTGGACATTGTCCCACCGGTGATATCCCACACTGTGGCCTATGTCCATAACGTGACATCCCACACTGTGGACATTTCCCTCTGGTGATATCCTACACGGTGGGCTTTGTCCATAACATGATAACCTGTACTGTGGACATTGTCCCTTTATGATATTCTACACTGTGGACATTGTCCCTCTGGTGATATCCTACACTGTGGGCTTTGTCACTTTGGTGATATCCTACACTGTGGTCATTGTCCCTTTGGTGATATCCTACACTGTGGTCTTTGACCCTTTGGTGATATCCTACACTCTTGCCGTTGTCCTTCTGGTGATATCCTAAACTCTGGTCTTTGTCCCTCTGGTGATATCCTACACTGTGGTCTTTGTCCGTCTGGTGATATCCCACACTGTGGTCTTTGTCCATAACATGATATCCTTCACTGTGGTCTTTGCCCCTCTGGTGATATCCTACACTGAGTTCTTTGCCACTCTGGTGATATCCTACACTGTGGGCTTTGTCCATAATGTGATATCCTACACTGTGGACATTGTCCCACCGGTGATATCCCACACTGTGGCCTATGTCCATAACGTGACATCCCACACTGTGGACATTTCCCTCTGGTGATATCCTACACGGTGGGCTTTGTCCATAACATGATAACCTGTACTGTGGACATTGTCCCTTTATGATATTCTACACTGTGGACATTGTCCCTCTGGTGATATCCTACACTGTGGGCTTTGTCACTTTGGTGATATCCTACACTGTGGTCATTGTCCCTTTGGTGATATCCTACACTGTGGTCTTTGACCCTTTGGTGATATCCTACACTCTTGCCGTTGTCCTTCTGGTGATATCCTAAACTCTGGTCTTTGTCCCTCTGGTGATATCCTACACTGTGGTCTTTGTCCCTTTGGTGATATTCTACACTGTGGTCTTTGTGGCCCTGGTGATATCCTACACTGTGGTCTTTGTCCCTCTGGTGATATCCTTCACTGTGAGCTTTGTCCCTCTGGTGATATCCTACACTGTGGACTTTGTCCCTCTGGTGATATCCTACACTGTGGTCTTTGTCCCTCAAGTGATATCCAACATTGTGGTTTTTTTCCCTCTGGTTATATCCTACACTGTTGTCTTTGTCCCTCTGGTGATATCCTACATTGTGGTCTTTGTCCCTCTGCTGATATCCTACAATGTGGTCTTTGTCCCTCTGCTGATATCCCACACTGTTGGCTTTGTCCCTTTGATGATATCCAACACTGTGGTCTTTGTACCTCTGGTGATATCCTATACTGTGGTCTTTGTCCCTCTGCTGATATCCCACACTGCCATCTTTGTCCCTTAAGTGATATCCAACACTGTGGTCTTTGTCCCTCTGGTGATATCCAACACTGTGTTATTTATCCCTCTGGTGATATCCCACACTGATGTCTTTGTACTTCTGGTGATATCCTACACTGTGGTCTTTGTCCCTCTGGTGGTATCCAACACTGTGTTCGTTATCCTTCTGGTGATTTCCCACACTGATTTCTTTGTACTTCTGGTGATATCCTACACTGTGGTCTTTGTCCCTCTGGTGAAATCCTATACTTTAGTCTTTGTCCCTCTGCTGATATCCCACACTGTCATCTTTGTCCCTCTGCTGATATCCTACACTGTGGTCTTTGGCTCTTTGTTGATATCGTACACTGTGCTCTTTGACCCTCTGATGATATCCTACACTGTTGTTTTTGTCCCTCTGGAGATATCCTACACTGTGTTCTTTGTCCTTCTGGTGATATCCTACACTGTGGGCTTTGTCCCTTTGGTGATATCATACCCTGTGGACTTTGTCCCTTTGGTGACATCCCACACTGTGGGCTTTGTCCCTCTGGTGATATCCTACACTGTCACCTTTGTCCATAACGTGATATCCTGCATTTTTTTCTTTGTCCCTCTGGTGATATGACACACTGTGGACTTTGTCCCTCTGGTGATATCCTACATTGTGGACTTTGTCCGTAACGTGATATCCTACACGTTTGTCTTTGTCCCTCTGGTGATATCGTACACTGTTGGCTTTGTCCAACTGATGATATCCTAAACTCTGGTCTTTGTCCCTCTGGTGATATCATACACTGTGGTCTTTGTCCCTTTGGTGCTATTCTACACTGTGGAATTTGTGGCCCTGGTGATAACCCACACTGTGGTCTTTGTCCCTCTGGTGATATCCTTCACTGTGAGCTTTGTCCCTCTGGTGATATCATACACTGTGGTCTTTGTCCCTTTGGTGCTATTCTACACGTTGGAATTTGTGGCCCTGGTGATAACCCACACTGTGGTCTTTGTCCCTCTGGTGATATCCTTCACTGTGAGCTTTGTCCCTCTGGTGATATCCCACACTGTGGACTTTGTCCCTCTGGTGATATCCTACATTGTGGTCTTTGTTCCTCTGGTGATACCCTACATTGTGGTCTTTGTCCCTCTGCTGATATCCTACAATGTGGTCTTTGTCCCTCTGCTGATATCCCACACTGTCGTCTTTGTCCCTTTGATGATATCCAACACTGTGGTCTTTGTACCTCTGGTGATATCCTACACTGTGGTCTTTGTCCCTCTGCTGATATCCCACACTGCCGTCTTTGTCCCTTAAGTGATATCCAACACTGTGGTCTTTGTCCCTCTGGTGATATCCAACACTGTGTTCTTTATCCCTCTGGTGATATCCCATACTGATGTCTTTGTACTTCTGGTGATATCCTACAATGTGGTCTTTGTCCCTCTGGTGAAATCCTACACTGTGGTCTTTGTCTCTCTGCTGATATCCGACACTGTGGTCTTTGGCCCTTTGTTGATACCCAACACTGTGGTCTTTGTCCCTTTCGTGATATCCTATACTGTGGTCTTTGTCCTTTTGGTGATATCCTACACTGTGGTCTTTGTCTGTCTGGTGATATCCCACACTGTGGTCTTTGTCCATAACGTGATATCCTACACTGTGGTCTTTGCCCAACTGGAGTAAATCTACACTGTGGTCTTTGCCCCTCTGGTGATATCCTACACTGATGTCTTGGCCCCTCTGGTGATATCCTACACTGTGTTCTTTGCCACTCTGGTGATATCCTACACTGTGGGCTTTGTCCATAACGTGATATTCTACACTGTGGACATTGTCCCTCCAGTGATATCCCACACTGTGGCCTATGTCCATAACGTGACATCCCACACTGTGGACATTGTCCCTTTTGTGATATCCTACACTGTGGACATTGTCCCTCTGGTGATATCCTACACTGTGGGCTTTGTCCATAACATGATAAACTATACTGTGGACATTTTCCCGTTGGTGATATCCTACACTGTGGATTTTGTCCCTCTGGTGATATCCTACACTGTGGGCTTTGTCAGTTTGGTGATATCCTACACTGTGGTCATTGTCCCTTTGGTGATATCCTACACTGTGTCTTTGACCCTCTGGTGATATCCTACACTCTTGCCTTTGTCCCTCTGGTGATATCCTAAACTCTGGTCTTTGTCCCTCTGGTGATATCCCACACTGTCGTCATTGTCCCTTTGAGGATATCCAAAACTGTGGTCTTTGTACCTATGGTGATATCCCACACTGTCATCTTTGTCTTTCTGCTGATATCCTAAACTGTGGTCTTTGGCCCTTTGTTGATATCCAACACTGTGGTCTTTGTCCCTTTGGTGATATCCTACTCTCTGGTCTTTGTCCCTTTGGTAATATCCTACACTGTGGTCTTCGTCCCTCTGGAAATATCCTACACTGTGGTCTTTGCCCTTTGGTGATATTCTACACTGTGGACTTTGTGGCCCTGGTGATATCCCACACTGTGTTCTTTGTCCCTCTGGTGATATCCTACACTGTGGGCTTTGTCCCTCTGGTGATATCCTACACTGTGGGCTTTGTCCATAACGTGATATCCTACACTGTGTTATTTGTCCCTCAGGTGATATCCTACACTGTGGGCATTGTCCATAACATGATATCCCACACTGTGGATATTGTCCCTCTGGTGATATCCTGCACTGTGGGCTTTGTCCATAACGTGAAATCCCACACTGTGGACATTGTCCCTTTGGTGATATCCTACACTGTGGACATTGTCCCTCTGGTGATATCCTACACTGTGGGCTTTGTCCATAACATGATAAACAATACTGTGGACATTGTCCCATTGGTGATAGCCTACACTGTGGACATTGTCCCACTGGTGATATCCTACACTGTGGGCATTGTCACTTTAGTGATATCCTACATTGTGGTCATTGTCCCTTTGGTGTTATCCTACACTGTGGTCTTTGACCCTTTGGTGATATCCTACAATCTTGCCTTTGTCCCTCTGGTGATATCCCGCACTGTCGTCTTTGTCCCTTTGATGATATCCAAAACTGTGATCTTTGTACCTCTGGTGATATCCTACACTGTGGTATTTTTCCCTCTGCTGATATCCCACACTGTCATCTTTGTCCCTTAAGTGATATCCAACACTGTGGTCTTTGTCCCTCTGGTGATATCCAACACTGTGTTCTTTATCCCACTGGTGATATCACACACTGATGTCTTTGTACTTCTGGTGATATCCTACACTGTGGTCTTTGTCCCTCTGATGAAATCCTTCACTGTGGGCTTTGTCCCTCTGCTGATATCCCACACTGTCATCTTTGTCCCTCTGCTGATATCCTACACTGTGGTCTTTGGCCCTTTGTTGATATCCAACATTGTGGTCTTTGTCCCTTTGGTGATATCATACACTGTGGTCTTTGCCCGTCTGGTGATATCTCACACTGTGGTCTTTATCCATAACGTGATATCCTAGACTGTGGGCTTTGCCCCTCTGGCATAAATCTACACTGTGGTCTTTGTCCCTTTGGTGATATCCTACACTGTGGTCTTTGTCCCTTTGGTGATATCCTACACTGTGGTCTTTGTCCGTCTGGTGATATCCCACACTGTGGTCTTTGTCCATAACATGATATCCTTCACTGTGGTCTTTGCCCCTCTGGTGATATCCTACACTGAGTTCTTTGCCACTCTGGTGATATCCTACACTGTGGGCTTTGTCCATAATGTGATATCCTACACTGTGGACATTGTCCCACCGGTGATATCCCACACTGTGGCCTATGTCCATAACGTGACATCCCACACTGTGGACATTTCCCTCTGGTGATATCCTACACGGTGGGCTTTGTCCATAACATGATAACCTGTACTGTGGAAATTGTCCCTTTATGATATTCTACACTGTGGACATTGTCCCTCTGGTGATATCCTACACTGTGGGCTTTGTCACTTTGGTGATATCCTACACTGTGGTCATTGTCCCTTTGGTGATATCCTACACTGTGGTCTTTGACCCTTTGGTGATATCCTACACTCTTGCCGTTGTCCTTCTGGTGATATCCTAAACTCTGGTCTTTGTCCCTCTGGTGATATCCTACACTGTGGTCTTTGTCCCTTTGGTGATATTCTACACTGTGGTCTTTGTGGCCCTGGTGATATCCTACACTGTGGTCTTTGTCCCTCTGGTGATATCCTACATTGTGGTCTTTGTCCCTCTGCTGATATCCTACAATGTGGTCTTTGTCCCTCTGCTGATATCCCACACTGTTGGCTTTGTCCCTTTGATGATATCCAACACTGTGGTCTTTGTACCTCTGGTGATATCCTATACTGTGGTCTTTGTCCCTCTGCTGATATCCCACACTGCCATCTTTGTCCCTTAAGTGATATCCAACACTGTGGTCTTTGTCCCTCTGGTGATATCCAACACTGTGTTATTTATCCCTCTGGTGATATCCCACACTGATGTCTTTGTACTTCTGGTGATATCCTACACTGTGGTCTTTGTCCCTCTGGTGGTATCCAACACTGTGTTCGTTATCCTTCTGGTGATTTCCCACACTGATTTCTTTGTACTTCTGGTGATATCCTACACTGTGGTCTTTGTCCCTCTGGTGAAATCCTATACTTTAGTCTTTGTCCCTCTGCTGATATCCCACACTGTCATCTTTGTCCCTCTGCTGATATCCTACACTGTGGTCTTTGGCTCTTTGTTGATATCGTACACTGTGCTCTTTGACCCTCTGATGATATCCTACACTGTTGTTTTTGTCCCTCTGGAGATATCCTACACTGTGTTCTTTGTCCTTCTGGTGATATCCTACACTGTGGGCTTTGTCCCTTTGGTGATATCATACCCTGTGGACTTTGTCCCTTTGGTGACATCCCACACTGTGGGCTTTGTCCCTCTGGTGATATCCTACACTGTCACCTTTGTCCATAACGTGATATCCTGCATTTTTTTCTTTGTCCCTCTGGTGATATGACACACTGTGGACTTTGTCCCTCTGGTGATATCCTACATTGTGGACTTTGTCCGTAACGTGATATCCTACACGTTTGTCTTTGTCCCTCTGGTGATATTGTACACTGTTGGCTTTGTCCGACTGATGATATCCTAAACTCTGGTCTTTGTCCCTCTGGTGATATCATACACTGTGGTCTTTGTCCCTTTGGTGCTATTCTACACTGTGGAATTTGTGGCCCTGGTGATAACCCACACTGTGGTCTTTGTCCCTCTGGTGATATCCTTCACTGTGAGCTTTGTCCCTCTGGTGATATCATACACTGTGGTCTTTGTCCCTTTGGTGCTATTCTACACGTTGGAATTTGTGGCCCTGGTGATAACCCACACTGTGGTCTTTGTCCCTCTGGTGATATCCTTCACTGTGAGCTTTGTCCCTCTGGTGATATCCCACACTGTGGACTTTGTCCCTCTGGTGATATCCTACATTGTGGTCTTTGTTCCTCTGGTGATACCCTACATTGTGGTCTTTGTCCCTCTGCTGATATCCTACAATGTGGTCTTTGTCCCTCTGCTGATATCCCACACTGTCGTCTTTGTCCCTTTGATGATATCCAACACTGTGGTCTTTGTACCTCTGGTGATATCCTACACTGTGGTCTTTGTCCCTCTGCTGATATCCCACACTGCCATCTTTGTCCCTTAAGTGATATCCAACACTGTGGTCTTTGTCCCTCTGGTGATATCCAACACTGTGTTCTTTATCCCTCTGGTGATATCCCATACTGATGTCTTTGTACTTCTGGTGATATCCTACAATGTGGTCTTTGTCCCTCTGGTGAAATCCTACACTGTGGTCTTTGTCTCTCTGCTGATATCCGACACTGTGGTCTTTGGCCCTTTGTTGATACCCAACACTGTGGTCTTTGTCCCTTTCGTGATATCCTATACTGTGGTCTTTGTCCTTTTGGTGATATCCTACACTGTGGTCTTTGTCTGTCTGGTGATATCCCACACTGTGGTCTTTGTCCATAACGTGATATCCTACACTGTGGTCTTTGCCCAACTGGAGTAAATCTACACTGTGGTCTTTGCCCCTCTGGTGATATCCTACACTGATGTCTTGGCCCCTCTGGTGATATCCTACACTGTGTTCTTTGCCACTCTGGTGATATCCTACACTGTGGGCTTTGTCCATAACGTGATAGCCTACACTGTGGACATTGTCCCTCCAGTGATATCCCACACTGTGGCCTATGTCCATAACGTGACATCCCACACTGTGGACATTGTCCCTTTTGTGATATCCTAAACTGTGGACATTGTCCCTCTGGTGATATCCTACACTGTGGACTTTGTCCATAACATGATAAACTATACTGTGGACATTTTCCCGTTGGTGATATCCTACACTGTGGATTTTGTCCCTCTGGTGATATCCTACACTGTGGGCTTTGTCAGTTTGGTGATATCCTACACTGTGGTCATTGTCCCTTTGGTGATATCCTACACTGTGTCTTTGACCCTCTGGTGATATCCTACACTCTTGCCTTTGTCCCTCTGGTGATATCCTAAACTCTGGTCTTTGTCCCTCTGGTGATATCCCACACTGTCGTCATTGTCCCTTTGAGGATATCCAAAACTGTGGTCTTTGTACCTATGGTGATATCCCACACTGTCATCTTTGTCTTTCTGCTGATATCCTAAACTGTGGTCTTTGGCCCTTTGTTGATATCCAACACTGTGGTCTTTGTCCCTTTGGTGATATCCTACTCTCTTGTCTTTGTCCCTTTGGTAATATCCTACACTGTGGTCTTCGTCCCTCTGGAAATATCCTACACTGTGGTCTTTGCCCTTTGGTGATATTCTACACTGTGGACTTTGTGGCCCTGGTGATATCCCACACTGTGTTCTTTGTCCCTCTGGTGATATCCTACACTGTGGGCTTTGTCCCTCTGGTGATATCCTACACTGTGGGCTTTGTCCATAACGTGATATCCTACACTGTGTTATTTGTCCCTCAGGTGATATCCTACACTGTGGGCATTGTCCATAACATGATATCCCACACTGTGGATATTGTCCCTCTGGTGATATCCTGCACTGTGGGCTTTGTCCATAACGTGAAATCCCACACTGTGGACATTGTCCCTTTGGTGATATCCTACACTGTGGACATTGTCCCTCTGGTGATATCCTACACTGTGGGCTTTGTCCATAACCTGATAAACAATACTGTGGACATTGTCCCATTGGTGATAGCCTACACTGTGGACATTGTCCCACTGGTGATATCCTACACTGTGGGCATTGTCACTTTAGTGATATCCTACATTGTGGTCATTGTCCCTTTGGTGTTATCCTACACTGTGGTCTTTGACCCTTTGGTGATATCCTACAATCTTGCCTTTGTCCCTCTGGTGATATCCCGCACTGTCGTCTTTGTCCCTTTGATGATATCCAAAACTGTGATCTTTGTACCTCTGGTGATATCCTACACTGTGGTATTTTTCCCTCTGCTGATATCCCACACTGTCATCTTTGTCCCTTAAGTGATATCCAACACTGTGGTCTTTGTCCCTCTGGTGATATCCAACACTGTGTTCTTTATCCCACTGGTGATATCACACACTGATGTCTTTGTACTTCTGGTGATATCCTACACTGTGGTCTTTGTCCCTCTGATGAAATCCTTCACTGTGGGCTTTGTCCCTCTGCTGATATCCCACACTGTCATCTTTGTCCCTCTGCTGATATCCTACACTGTGGTCTTTGGCCCTTTGTTGATATCCAACATTGTGGTCTTTGTCCCTTTGGTGATATCATACACTGTGGTCTTTGCCCGTCTGGTGATATCTCACACTGTGGTCTTTATCCATAACGTGATATCCTAGACTGTGGGCTTTGCCCCTCTGGCATAAATCTACACTGTGGTCTTTGTCCCTTTGGTGATATCCTACACTGTGGTCTTTGTCCCTTTGGTGATATCCTACACTGTGGTCTTTGTCCGTCTGGTGATATCCCACACTGTGGTCTTTGTCCATAACATGATATCCTTCACTGTGGTCTTTGCCCCTCTGGTGATATCCTACACTGAGTTCTTTGCCACTCTGGTGATATCCTACACTGTGGGCTTTGTCCATAATGTGATATCCTACACTGTGGACATTGTCCCACCGGTGATATCCCACACTGTGGCCTATGTCCATAACGTGACATCCCACACTGTGGACATTTCCCTCTGGTGATATCCTACACGGTGGGCTTTGTCCATAACATGATAACCTGTACTGTGGACATTGTCCCTTTATGATATTCTACACTGTGGACATTGTCCCTCTGGTGATATCCTACACTGTGGGCTTTGTCACTTTGGTGATATCCTACACTGTGGTCATTGTCCCTTTGGTGATATCCTACACTGTGGTCTTTGACCCTTTGGTGATATCCTACACTCTTGCCGTTGTCCTTCTGGTGATATCCTAAACTCTGGTCTTTGTCCCTCTGGTGATATCCTACACTGTGGTCTTTGTCCCTTTGGTGATATTCTACACTGTGGTCTTTGTGGCCCTGGTGATATCCTACACTGTGGTCTTTGTCCCTCTGGTGATATCCTACACTGTGGACTTTGTCCCTCAAGTGATATCCAACATTGTGGTTTTTTTCCCTCTGGTTATATCCTACACTGTTGTCTTTGTCCCTCTGGTGATATCCTACATTGTGGTCTTTGTCCCTCTGCTGATATCCTACAATGTGGTCTTTGTCCCTCTGCTGATATCCCACACTGTTGGCTTTGTCCCTTTGATGATATCCAACACTGTGGTCTTTGTACCTCTGGTGATATCCTATACTGTGGTCTTTGTCCCTCTGCTGATATCCCACACTGCCATCTTTGTCCCTTAAGTGATATCCAACACTGTGGTCTTTGTCCCTCTGGTGATATCCAACACTGTGTTATTTATCCCTCTGGTGATATCCCACACTGATGTCTTTGTACTTCTGGTGATATCCTACACTGTGGTCTTTGTCCCTCTGGTGGTATCCAACACTATGTTCGTTATCCTTCTGGTGATTTCCCACACTGATTTCTTTGTACTTCTGGTGATATCCTACACTGTGGTCTTTGTCCCTCTGGTGAAATCCTATACTTTAGTCTTTGTCCCTCTGCTGATATCCCACACTGTCATCTTTGTCCCTCTGCTGATATCCTACACTGTGGTCTTTGGCTCTTTGTTGATATCGTACACTGTGCTCTTTGACCCTCTGATGATATCCTACACTGTTGTTTTTGTCCCTCTGGAGATATCCTACACTGTGTTCTTTGTCCTTCTGGTGATATCCTACACTGTGGGCTTTGTCCCTTTGGTGATATCATACCCTGTGGACTTTGCCCCTTTGGTGACATCCCACACTGTGGGCTTTGTCCCTCTGGTGATATCCTACACTGTGGTCTTTGTCCGTCTGGTGATATCCCACACTGTGGTCTTTGTCCATAACATGATATCCTTCACTGTGGTCTTTGCCCCTCTGGTGATATCCTACACTGAGTTCTTTGCCACTCTGGTGATATCCTACACTGTGGGCTTTGTCCATAATGTGATATCCTACACTGTGGACATTGTCCCACCGGTGATATCCCACACTGTGGCCTATGTCCATAACGTGACATCCCACACTGTGGACATTTCCCTCTGGTGATATCCTACACGGTGGGCTTTGTCCATAACATGATAACCTGTACTGTGGACATTGTCCCTTTATGATATTCTACACTGTGGACATTGTCCCTCTGGTGATATCCTACACTGTGGGCTTTGTCACTTTGGTGATATCCTACACTGTGGTCATTGTCCCTTTGGTGATATCCTACACTGTGGTCTTTGACCCTTTGGTGATATCCTACACTCTTGCCGTTGTCCTTCTGGTGATATCCTAAACTCTGGTCTTTGTCCCTCTGGTGATATCCTACACTGTGGTCTTTGTCCCTTTGGTGATATTCTACACTGTGGTCTTTGTGGCCCTGGTGATATCCTACACTGTGGTCTTTGTCCCTCTGGTGATATCCTTCACTGTGAGCTTTGTCCCTCTGGTGATATCCTACACTGTGGACTTTGTCCCTCTGGTGATATCCTACACTGTGGTCTTTGTCCCTCAAGTGATATCCAACATTGTGGTTTTTTTCCCTCTTGTTATATCCTACACTGTTTTCTTTGTCCCTCTGGTGATATCCTACATTGTGGTCTTTGTCCCTCTGCTGATATCCTACAATGTGGTCTTTGTCCCTCTGCTGATATCCCACACTGTTGGCTTTGTCCCTTTGATGATATCCAACACTGTGGTCTTTGTACCTCTGGTGATATCCTATACTGTGGTCTTTGTCCCTCTGCTGATATCCCACACTGCCATCTTTGTCCCTTAAGTGATATCCAACACTGTGGTCTTTGTCCCTCTGGTGATATCCAACACTGTGTTATTTATCCCTCTGGTGATATCCCACACTGATGTCTTTGTACTTCTGGTGATATCCTACACTGTGGTCTTTGTCCCTCTGGTGGTATCCAACACTGTGTTCGTTATCCTTCTGGTGATTTCCCACACTGATTTCTTTGTACTTCTGGTGATATCCTACACTGTGGTCTTTGTCCCTCTGGTGAAATCCTATACTTTAGTCTTTGTCCCTCTGCTGATATCCCACACTGTCATCTTTGTCCCTCTGCTGATATCCTACACTGTGGTCTTTGGCTCTTTGTTGATGTCGTACACTGTGCTCTTTGACCCTCTGATGATATCCTACACTGTTGTTTTTGTCCCTCTGGAGATATCCTACACTGTGTTCTTTGTCCTTCTGGTGATATCCTACACTGTGGGCTTTGTCCCTTTGGTGATATCATACCCTGTGGACTTTGTCCCTTTGGTGACATCCCACACTGTGGGCTTTGTCCCTCTGGTGATATCCTACACTGTCACCTTTGTCCATAACGTGATATCCTGCATTTTTTTCTTTGTCCCTCTGGTGATATGACACACTGTGGACTTTGTCCCTCTGGTGATATCCTACATTGTGGACTTTGTCCGTAACGTGATATCCTACACGTTTGTCTTTGTCCCTCTGGTGATATCGTACACTGTTGGCTTTGTCCAACTGATGATATCCTAAACTCTGGTCTTTGTCCCTCTGGTGATATCATACACTGTGGTCTTTGTCCCTTTGGTGCTATTCTACACTGTGGAATTTGTGGCCCTGGTGATAACCCACACTGTGGTCTTTGTCCCTCTGGTGATATCCTTCACTGTGAGCTTTGTCCCTCTGGTGATATCATACACTGTGGTCTTTGTCCCTTTGGTGCTATTCTACACGTTGGAATTTGTGGCCCTGGTGATAACCCACACTGTGGTCTTTGTCCCTCTGGTGATATCCTTCACTGTGAGCTTTGTCCCTCTGGTGATATCCCACACTGTGGACTTTGTCCCTCTGGTGATATCCTACATTGTGGTCTTTGTTCCTCTGGTGATACCCTACATTGTGGTCTTTGTCCCTCTGCTGATATCCTACAATGTGGTCTTTGTCCCTCTGCTGATATCCCACACTGTCGTCTTTGTCCCTTTGATGATATCCAACACTGTGGTCTTTGTACCTCTGGTGATATCCTACACTGTGGTCTTTGTCCCTCTGCTGATATCCCACACTGCCGTCTTTGTCCCTTAAGTGATATCCAACACTGTGGTCTTTGTCCCTCTGGTGATATCCAACACTGTGTTCTTTATCCCTCTGGTGATATCCCATACTGATGTCTTTGTACTTCTGGTGATATCCTACAGTGTGGTCTTTGTCCCTCTGGTGAAATCCTACACTGTGGTCTTTGTCTCTCTGCTGATATCCGACACTGTGGTCTTTGGCCCTTTGTTGATACCCAACACTGTGGTCTTTGTCCCTTTCGTGATATCCTATACTGTGGTCTTTGTCCTTTTGGTGATATCCTACACTGTGGTCTTTGTCTGTCTGGTGATATCCCACACTGTGGTCTTTGTCCATAACGTGATATCCTACACTGTGGACTTTGCCCAACTGGAGTAAATCTACACTGTGGTCTTTGCCCCTCTGGTGATATCCTACACTGATGTCTTGGCCCCTCTGGTGATATCCTACACTGTGTTCTTTGCCACTCTGGTGATATCCTACACTGTGGGCTTTGTCCATAACGTGATAGCCTACACTGTGGACATTGTCCCTCCAGTGATATCCCACACTGTGGCCTATGTCCATAACGTGACATCCCACACTGTGGACATTGTCCCTTTTGTGATATCCTAAACTGTGGACATTGTCCCTCTGGTGATATCCTACACTGTGGGCTTTGTCCATAACATGATAAACTATACTGTGGACATTTTCCCGTTGGTGATATCCTACACTGTGGATTTTGTCCCTCTGGTGATATCCTACACTGTGGGCTTTGTCAGTTTGGTGATATCCTACACTGTGGTCATTGTCCCTTTGGTGATATCCTACACTGTGTCTTTGACCCTCTGGTGATATCCTACACTCTTGCCTTTGTCCCTCTGGTGATATCCTAAACTCTGGTCTTTGTCCCTCTGGTGATATCCCACACTGTCGTCATTGTCCCTTTGAGGATATCCAAAACTGTGGTCTTTGTACCTATGGTGATATCCCACACTGTCATCTTTGTCTTTCTGCTGATATCCTAAACTGTGCTCTTTGGCCCTTTGTTGATATCCAACACTGTGGTCTTTGTCCCTTTGGTGATATCCTACTCTCTGGTCTTTGTCCCTTTGGTAATATCCTACACTGTGGTCTTCATCCCTCTGGAAATATCCTACACTGTGGTCTTTGCCCTTTGGTGATATTCTACACTGTGGACTTTGTGGCCCTGGTGATATCCCACACTGTGTTCTTTGTCCCTCTGGTGATATCCTACACTGTGGGCTTTGTCCCTCTGGTGATATCCTACAATGTGGTCTTTGCCCCTCTGGTGATATCCTACACAGTGGTCTTTGTCCTTCTGGAGATATCCTACTCTGTGGTCATTGTGCCCCTGGTGATATCCTACACTGTGGTCTATGTCCCTTTGCTGATATCCTACATTGTTGTCTTTGTCCCTTTGGTGATATCCTAAACTGTGGGCTTTCTCCCTCTGCTGATCTCCTACACTGTGTTCTTTGTCCCTTTATTGATATCCTACACAGTGGTCTTTGTCCCTCTCATGATATCCTACACTGTGGACTTTGTCCTTCTAGTGATATCCTACACTGAGGGCTGTGACCCTCTGGTGATATCCTACACAGTGGGCTTTGACCCTCTGGTGATATCCTACACTGTGGACTTTGTCCCTCTGGTGACACCCTACACTGTGTTCTTTGTCCTTCTGGAGATATCCTACACTGTGGGCTTTGTGCCCCTGGTGATATCCTACAATGTGGTCTATGTCCCTTTGCTGATATCCTACGCTGTGGGCTTTGTCCCTCTGCTGATATCCTACACTGTGGTCTATGTCCCTTTGGTGATATCCTACACTGTTGTCTTTGTCCCTTTGGTGATATCCTACACTGTGGTCTTTGTCCCTCTGGTGATATCCTACACTGTGGTCTTTGAACTTCTGATGATATCCTACACTGAGGGCTTTGTTCCTCTTGTGATATCCTACTCAGTGGGCTTTGACCCTCTGCTGATATCATACATTGTGGGCTTTGTCCCTTTTGTGATATCCTACACTGTGTTCTTTGCCCCTCTGATGATATCCTACACTGTGGGCTTTGTCCCTCTGTGATTTCCTACACTGTCGTCTTTGTCCATAACATGATATCCTGCACTGTTGTCTTTGTCCCTCTGGTGATATCCCACACTGTGGACTTTGCCCCTCTGGTGATATCCTACATTGTGTACTTTGTCCCTTTGGCGATATCCTACACTGTGGTCTTTGTCACTCTGGTGATATCCTACACTGTGGACTTGTGCCTTTGGTGATATCCAACACTGTGGAATTTGCCCCTCTGGTGATATCCTACACTGTGGTGTTTGTCCCTTTTGTGAAATCTTACACTCTGTTCTTTGTCCCTCAAGTGATATCCAACATTGTGGTCTTTGTCCCTCTGGTGAATTACTACACTGTTGTCATTGTCCCTCTGCTGATATCCCGCACTGTCTTCTTTGTACTTTTTGTGATATCCAACACTGTGGTCTTTGTACCTCTGGTGATTTCCTACACTGTGGTCTTTGTCCCTCTGCTGATATCCAACAACTGTCCCCTTTGTCCCATAAGTGATATCCTACACAGTGGTCATTGTCCCTCTGATGATATCCTACACTGTGGACTTTGTCCTTCTAGTGATATCCTACACTGAGGGCTCTGACCCTCTGGTGATATCCTACACAGTGGGCTTTGACCCTCTGGTGATATCCTACACTGTGGACTTTGTCCCTCTGGTGACACCCTACACTGTGTTCTTTGTCCTTCTGGAGATATCCTACACTGTGGGCTTTGTGTCCCTGGTGATATCCTACAATGTGGTCTATGTCCCTTTGCTGATATCCTACGCTGTGGGCTTTGTCCCTCTGCTGATATCCTACACTGTGGTCTATGTCCCTTTGGTGATATCCTACACTGTTGTCTTTGTCCCTTTGGTGATATCCTACACTATGGTCTTTGTCCCTCTGGTGATATCCTACACTGTGGTCTTTGAACTTCTGATGATATCCTACACTGAGGGCTTTGTTCCTCTTGTGATATCCTACGCAGTGAGCTTTGACCCTCTGCTGATATCATACATTGTGGGTTTTGTCCCTTTTGTGATATCCTACACTGTGTTCTTTGCCCCTCTGATGATATCCTACACTGTGGGCTTTGTCCCTCTGTGATTTCCTACACTGTCGTCTTTGTCCATAACATGATATCCTGCACTGTTGTCTTTGTCCCTCTGGTGATATCCCACACTGTGGACTTTGCCCCTCTGGTGATATCCTACATTGTGTACTTTGTCCGTAACATGATATCCTACACTGTTGTCTTTGTCCGTTTGGTGATATCCTACATTGTGGGCTTTGTTCCTTTGGCGATATCCTACACTGTGGTCTTTGTCACTCTGGTGATATCCTACACTGTGGACTTGTGCCTTTGGTGATATCCAACACTGTGGAATTTGCCCCTCTGGTGATATCCTACACTGTGGTTTTTGTCCCTTTTGTGAAATCTTACACTCTGTTCTTTGTCCCTCAAGTGATATCCAACATTGTGGTCTTTGTCCCTCTGGTGAATTCCTACACTGTTGTCATTGTCCCTCTGCTGATATCCCGCACTGTCTTCTTTGTCCTTTTTGTGATATCCAACACTGTGGTCTTTGTACCTCTGGTGATTTCCTACACTGTGGTCTTTGTCCCTCTGCTGATATCCAACAACTGTCCCCTTTGTCCCATAAGTGATATCCTACACTGTGGTCTTTGTCCCTCTAGTGAAATCCGACACTGTGGTCTTTGTCCTTCTGCTGATTTCCCAAAATGTTGTCTTTGTCCCTCTGCTCATATCCTGCACTGTCGTCTTTGGCCCATTGTTGATATCCAACACTGTGGTCTTTGTCCCTTTGATGATATCCTACACTGTGGGCTTTGTCCCTTTGGTGATATCCTACGCTGTGGTGTTTGTCCATCTGGTGATATCCCACACTGTGGTCTTTGTCCATAACGTGATATCCTACACTATGGTCTTTGCCCCTCTTCTGTAAATCTACACTGTGTTCTCTACCCCTTTGGTGATATCATACACTGTAGTCATTGCCCCTCTGGTGATATCCTACACTGTGGTCTTTGCCACTCTGGTGATATCCTACACTGTGGGCTTTGTCTATAACGTGATATCCTACACTGTGTACATTGTCCCTCCGGTGATATCCCACACTGTTGCCTATATCCATAACATGATATGCTACACTGTGGACATTGTCCCTTTGGTGATATCTTTCTCTGTGGACAGTCTCCCTCTGGTGATATCCTACTCTGTGGGCTTGGTCCATAACATGATATCCTATACTGTGGACATTGTCCCTTTGGTGATATCCTACACTGTGGACATTGTCCCTCTGGTGATATCCTACACAGTGGCCTTTGTCACTTTGGTGATATCCTACACTGTGGTCTTTGTCCCTTTGGTGATATCCTACACTGTGGTCTTTGACCCTTTGGTGATATCCTACACTCATGCCTTTGTCCCTCTGGTGATATCCTAAACTCTGGTCTTTGTAACTCTGGTCATATTCTACACTGTGGTCTTTGTCCCTCTGGTGATATACTACACTGTGGTCTTTGTAACTCTGGTGATATCCTACCATGTGGGCTTTGTCCCTCTGGTGATATCCTACACTGTCGTCTTTTTCCCACGGTTGATATCCTACACCGTGGGCTTTGTCCCATGGGTGATATCCTACACTGTGATCTTTGTCCCTCTGGTGATATACTACACTGTGGTCTATGTCCCTTTGGTGATATACTACACTGTGGGCTTTGTCCCTCTGGTGATATCCTATACTGTGGTCTATGTCCCTCTGTTGATATCATACACTGTGGTCTTTGTCCCTCTGGTGATATCACACACCATGGTCTAAGTCCCTCTGGTGATATCCCATTCTGTGGGCATTGTCCATGACATGATATCCTACACTGTGGGCTTTGTCCCTTTGGTGATATCCTATACTGTGGACATTGTCCCTCTGGTGATATCCTACACTGTGGGCTTTGTCCATAACGTTATATCCTACACTGTGTTCTTTGCCCCCCTGGTGATATCCTGCACTGTTGTCTTTGTCCCTCCGGTGATATCCTACACTGAGGACTATGTCCGTCTGGTGATATCCTACACTGTGGTACTTGTCCCTCTGGTGATATCCTACTCTGTGGTCTTTGTCCTTCTGGTGATATCCTACACTGTGTTCTTTGTCCCTTTTGTGATATCCTACACTGTGGACTTTGACGCTCCGGTGATATCCCACACTGTGGTATTTGTCCCTTATGTGATATCCTACAGTGTGGAATTTGTCCCTCTGGTGATATCATGTACTGTGGTCTTTGTCCCTTTTGTGATATCCTACACGGAGGACTTTGTCCCTCTGGTGATATCCTACACTGTGGTCTTTGTCCCTTTGATGATATCCTACATTGTGGGCTTTGTCCCTTTTGTGATATCCTACACTGTGGACATTGTCCCTCTTGTGATATCCCACACTGTGGTCTTTGTCCATCTGGTGATATCCTACACTGTGGATATTGTCCCTCTGGTGCTATCCCACACTGTGGGCTTTGCCCCTATGGTGATATCCTACACTGTTGTCTGTGTCCCTCTTGTGATATCCTACACTGTGGACATTGTCCCTCTGGTGATATCCTACATTGTGGTCTTTGTCCCTCTGCTGATATCCCACACTGCCGTCTTTGTCCCTTAAGTGATATCCAACACTGTGGTCTTTGTCCCTCTGGTGATATCCAACACTGTGTTCTTTATCCCTCTGGTGATATCCCACACTGATGTCTTTGTACTTCTGGTGAAATCCTACACTGTGGTCTTTGTCACTCTGCTGATATCCTACACTGTGCTCTTTGACCCTTTGTTGATACCCAACACTGTGGTCTTTGTCCCTTTGGTGATATCCAACACTGTGGTCTTTGTCCTTTTGGTGATATCCTACACTGTGGTCTTTGTCTGTCTGGTGATATCCCACACTGTGGTATTTGTCCATAACGTGATATCCCACACTGTGGGCTTTGCCCCTATGGTGATATCCTACACTGTTGTCTGTGTCCCTCTTGTGATATCCTACACTGTGGACTTTGTCCCTCTGGTGATATCCTACATTGTGGTCCTTGTCCCTCTGCTGATATCCCACACTGCCGTCTTTGTCCCTTAAGTGATATCCAACACTGTGGTCTTTGTCCCTCTGGTGATATCCAACACTGTGTTCTTTATCCCTCTGGTGATATCCCACACTGATGTCTTTGTACTTCTGGTGAAATCCTACACTGTGGTCTTTGTCCCTCTGCTGATATCCTACACTGTGGTCTTTGACCCTTTGTTGATACCCAACACTGTGGTCTTTGTCCCTTTGGTGATATCCTACACTGTGGTCTTTGTCCTTTTGGTGATATCCTACACTGTGGTCTTTGTCTGTCTGGTGATATCCCACACTGTGGTCTTTGTCCATAACGTGATATCCTACACTGTGGTCTTTGCCCATCTGGAGTAAATCTACACTGTGGTCTTTGCCCCTCTGGTGATATCCTACACTGAGGTCTTTGCCCCTCTGGTGATATCCTAAACTGAGTTCTTTGCCACTCTGGTGATATCCTACACTGTGGGCTTTGTCCATAACGTGATATCCTACACTGTGGACATTGTCCCTCCAGTGATATCCCACACTGTGGCCTATGTCCATAACGTGACATCCCACACTGTGGACATTGTCCCTTTTGTGATATCCTACACTGTGGATATTGTCCCTCTGGTGACATCCTACACTGTGGGCTTTGTCCATAACATGATAAACTATACTGTGGACATTTTCCCGTTGGTGATATCCTACACTGTGGATTTTGTCCCTCTGGTGATATCCTACACTGTGGGCTTTGTCAGTTTGGTGATATCCTACATTGCGGTCATTGTCCCTTTGGTGATATCCTACACTGTGTCTTTGACCCTCTGGTGATATCCTACACTCTTGCCTTTGTCCCTCTGGTGATATCCTAAACTCTGGTCGTTGTCCCTCTGGTGATATCCCACACTGTCGTCATTGTCCCTTTGAAGATATCCAAAACTGTGGTCTTTTTACCTATGGTGATATCCTACACTGTGGTTTTGTCCCTCTGCTGATATCCCACACTGTCGTCTTTGTCCCTTAAGTGATATCCAACACTGTGGTCTTTGTCCCTCTGCTGATATCCAACACTGTGTTCTTTATCCCTCTGGTGATAACCCACACTAATGACTTTGTACTTCTGGTGATATCCTACACTGTGGTCATTGTCCCTCTGGTGAATTCCTACACTGTGGACTTTGTCCCATTGCTGATATCCCACACTGCCGTCTTTGTCCCTCTGCTGATATCCTACACTGTGGTCTTTGTCCCTTTGGTGATATCCTACAGTGTGGTCTTTATCCCTTTGGTGATATCCTACACTGTTGTCTTTGTCCGTCTGGTGATATCCCACACTGTGGTCTTTGTCCATAACGTGATATCCTACACTGTGGTCTTTGCCCCTCTGGTGATACCCTACACTGTTGTCTTTGCCACTGTCGTGATATCCTACACTGCTGGTGTTGTCCATAACGTGATATCCTACACTGTGGACATTGTCCCTCTGGTGATATCCTACACTGTGGGCTTTGTCCATAACATGATAACCTATACTGTGGACATTGTCCCTTTGGTGATATCCTACACTGTGGACATTGTCCCTCTGGTGATATCCTACAATGTGGGCTTTGTCACTTTGGTAATATCCTACAATGTGGTCATTGTCCGTTTGGTGATATCCTACACTGTGGTCTTTGACCCTTTGGTGATATCCTACACTCTTGCTTTTGTCCCTCTGGTGATATCCTAAAATCTGGTCTTTGTCCCTCTGGTGATATCCTACACTGTGGTCTTTGCCCTTTGGTGATATTCTACACTGTGGACTTTGTGGCCCTGGTGATATCCCACACTGTGTTCTTTGTCCCTCCGGTGATATCCTTCATTGTGGGCTTTGTCCCTCTGGTGATATCCTACAATGTGGACTTTGTCCCTATGGTGATATCCTACACTGTGGTCTTTGTCTTTCTGGAGATATCCTACTCTGTGGGCATTGTGCCCCTGGTGATATCCTACACTGTGGTCTATGTCCCTTTGCTGATATCCTACATTGTTGTCTTTGTCCCTTTGGTGATATCCTAAACTGTGGGCTTTCTCCCTCTGCTCTTCTCCTACACTGTGTTCTTTGTCCCTTTGTTGATATACTACACTGCAGTCTTTGTCCCTCTGATGATATCCCACAGTGTGGTCTTTGCCCATAACGTGATATCCTACACTAATGTCTTTGCCCCTCTTGTGTAGATCTACACTGTGTTCTCTACCCCTTTGGTGATATCATACACTGTGGTCATTGCCCCTCTGGTGATATCCTACACTGTGGTCTTTGCCACCCTGGTGATATCCTACACTGTGGGCTTTGTCTATAACGTGATATCCTACACTGTGTACATTGTCCCTCCGGTGATATCCCACACTGTTGCCTATGTCCATAACATGATATGCCACAGTGTGGACATTGTCCCTTTGGTGATATCTTACTCTGTGGACAGTCTCCCTCTGGTGATATCCTACTCTGTGGGCTTGGTCCATAACATGATATCCTATACTGTGGACATTGTCCCTTTGGTGATATCCGACACTGTGGACATTGTCCCTCTGGTGATATCCTACACTGTGGCCTTTGTCACTTTGGTGATATCCTACACTGTGGTCTTTGTCCCTTTGGTGATATCCTACACTGTGGTCTTTGAACCTTTGGTGATATCCTACACTCATGCCTTTGTCCCTCTGGTGATATCCTAAACTCTGGTCTTTGTCCCTCTGGTCATATTCTACACTGTGGTCTTAGTCCCTTTGGTGATATACTACACTGTGGTCTTTGTACCTCTGGTGATATCCTACTCTGTTGTCTTTTTCCCACGGTTGATATCCTACACTGTGGGCTTTGTCCCATGGGTGATATCCTACACTGTGATCTTTGTCCCTCTGGTGATATACTATACTGTGGTCTATGTCCCTTTGGTGATATACTACACTGTGGGCTTTGTCCCTCTGGTGATATCCGACACTGTGGTCTATGTCCCTCTGTTGATATCATACACTGTGGTCTTTGTCCCTCTGGTGATATCACACGCCGTGGTCTAAGGTCCTCTGGTGATATCCCATTCTGTGGGCATTGTCCATGACATGATATCCTACACTGTGGGCTTTGTCCCTTTGGTGATATCCTATACTGTGGACATTGTCCCTCTGGTGATATCCTACACTGTGGGCTTTGTCCATAACGTTATATCCTACACTGTGTTCTTTGCCCCCCTGGTGATATCCTGCACTGTTGTCTTTGTCCCTCCGGTGATATCCTACACTGAGGACTATGTCCGTCTGGTGATATCCTACACTGTGGTATTTGTCCCTCTGGTGATATCCTACTCTGTGGTCTTTGTCCTTCTGGTGATATCCTGCACTGTGGTCTTTGTCCCTTATGTGATATCCTACAGTGTGGAATTTGTCCCTCTGGTGATATCGTACACTGTGGTCTTTGTCCCTTTGTTGATCTCATAAACTGAGGTCTTAGTCCCTTTTGTGATATCCTACACTGAGGACTTTGTCTCTCTGGTGATATCCTACACTGTGGTCTTTGTCCCTTTGGTGATATCCTACATTGTGGTCTTTGTCCCTTTTGTGATATCCTACACTGTGGACTTTGTCCCTCTTGTGATATCCCACACTGTGGTCTTTGTCCCTCTGGTGATATCCTACACTGTGGACATTGTCCCTCTGGTGATATCCCACACTGTGGGCTTTGCCCCTCTCGTGATATCCTACACTATTGTCTGTGTCCCTCTGGTGATATCCTACACTGTGGTCTATGTCCCTTTGCTGATATCCTACACTGTGGTCTTTGTCCTTCTGGAGATATCTACACTGTGGGCTTTGTGCCCCTGTTGATATCCTACAATGTTGTCTATGTCAGTTTGCTGATATCCTACACTGTGACTTTATCCCTCTGGTGATATCCTACACTGTGGCCTTTGTCACTTTGGTGATATCCTACACTGTTGTCTTTGTCCCTTTGGTGATATCCTACACTGTGGTCTTTGAACCTTTGGTGATATCCTACACTCATGCCTTTGTCCCTCTGGTGATATCCTAAACTCAGGTCTTTGTCCCTCTGGTCATATTCTACACTGTGGTCTTAGTCCCTTTGGTGATATACTACACTGTGGTCTTTGTACCGCTGGTGATATCCTACCATGTGGGCTTTGTCCCTCTGGTGATATCCTACACTGTGGTCCATGTCCCTTTGGTCAAATCCTACACTGTGGGCTTTGTCCCTCTGGTGATATCCTACTCTGTCGTCTTTTTCCCACGGTTGATATCCTACACTGTGGGCTTTGTCCCATGGGTGATATCCTACACTGTGATCTTTGTCCCTCTGGTGATATACTACACTGTGGTCTATGTCCCTTTGGTGATATACTACACTGTGAGCTTTGTCCCTCTGGTGATATCCTACACTGTGGTCTATGTCCCTCTGTTAATATCATACACTGTGGTCTTTGTCCCTCCGGTGATATCACACGCCGTGGTCTAAGGCCCTCTGGTGATATCCCATTCTGTGGGCATTGTCCATGACATGATATCCTACACTGTGGGCTTTGTCCCTTTGGTGATTTCCTATACTGTGGACATTGTCCCTCTGGTGATATCCTACACTGTGGGTTTTGTCCATAACGTTATATCCTACACTGTGTTCTTTGCCCCCCTGGTGATATCCTGCACTGTTGTCTTTGTCCCTCCGGTGATATCCTACACTGAGGACTATGTCCGTCTGGTGATATCCTACACTGTGGTATTTGTCCCTCTGGTGATATCCTACTCTGTGGTCTTTCTCCTTCTGGTGATACCCTACACTGTGGTCTTTGTCCCTTTTGTGATATCCTACACTGTGGACTTTGACGCTCCGGTGATATCCCACACTGTGGTATTTGTCCCTTATGTGATATCCTACAGTGTGGAATTTGTCCCTCTGGTGATATCATACACTGTGGTCTTTGTCCCTTTGTTGATCTCATAAACTGAGGTCTTAGTCCCTTTTGTAATATCGTACACTGAGGACTTTGTCTCTCTGGTGATATCCTACACTGTGGTCTTTGTCCCTTTGGTGATATCCTACATTGTGGGCTTTGTCCCTTTTGTGATATCCTACACTGTTGACTTTGTCCCTCTTGTGATATCCCACACTGTGGTCTTTGTCCCTCTGGTGATATCCTACACTGTGGACATTGTCCCTCTGGTGATATCCCACACTGTGGGCTTTGCCCCTCTCGTGATATCCTACACTATTGTCTGTGTCCCTCTGGTGATATCCTACACTGTGGTCTATGTCCCTTTGCTGATATCCTACACTGTGGTCTTTGTCCTTCTGGAGATATCTACACTGTGGGCTTTGTGCCCCTGTTGATATCCTACAATGTTGTCTATGTCAGTTTGCTGATATCCTACACTGTGGCTTTATCCCTCTGGTGATATCCTACACTGTGGCCTTTGTCACTTTGGTGATATCCTACACTGTGGTCTTTGTCCCTTTGGTGATATCCTACACTGTGGTCTTTGAACCCTTGGTGATACTTACACTCATGCCTTTGTCCCTCTGGTGATATCCTAAACTCAGGTCTTTGTCCCTCTGGTCATATTCTACACTGTGGTCTTAGTCCCTTTGGTGATATACTACACTGTGGTCTTTGTACCTCTGGTGATATCCTACCATGTGGGCTTTGTCCCTCTGGTGATATCCTAATCTGTGGTCCATGTCCCTTTGGTCAAATCCTACACTGTGAGCTTTGTCCCTCTGGTGATATCCTACTCTGTCGTCTTTTTCCCACGGTTGATATCCTACACTGTGGGCTTTGTCCCATGGGTGATATACTACACTGTGGGCTTTGTCCATCTGGTGATATCCTACACTGTGCTCTATGTCCCTCTGTTGATATCATACTCTGTGGTCTTTGTCCTTCTGGTGATACCCTGCACTGTGGTCTTTGTCCCTTTCGTGATATCCTACACTGTGGACTTTGACGCTCCGGTGATATCCCACACTGTGGTATTTGTCCCTTATGTGATATCCTACAGTGTGGAATTTGTCCCTCTGGTGATATCGTACACTGTGGTCTTTGTCCCTTTGTTGATCTCATACACTGAGGTCTTAGTCCCTTTTGTGATATCCTACACTGAGGACTTTGTCTCTCTGGTGATATCCTACACTGTGGTCTTTGTCCCTTTGGTGATATCCTACATTGTGGGCTTTGTCCCTTTTGTGATATCCTACACTGTGGACTTTGTCCCTCTTGTGATATCCTACACTGTGGGCTTTGTCCCTCTGCTGATATCCTGCACTGTGGTCTATCTCCTTTTGGTGATATCTTACACTGTTGTCTTTGTCACTTTGGTGATATCCTAAACTGTGGGCTTTTTCCCTCTGCTGATATCCTACACTGTGTTCTTTGTCCCTTTGGTGATATCCTACTTTGTGGTCTTTCTCCCTCTGGTGATATCCTACACTGTGGTCTTTGTCCTTCTGGTGAGATTCTACACTGAGTGCTTTGTCCCTCTGTTATATACTACAGTGTCGTCTTTGTCCATAACATGATATCCTGCACTGTTGTCTTTTTCCCTCTGGTGATATCCCACACTTTGGACTTTTCCCCTCTGGTGATATCCTACATTGTGTACTTTGTCCGTAACGTGATATCCTACAATGTTGTCTTTGTCCGACTGGTGATATCCTACATTGTGGGCTTTTTCCCTTTGGTGATATCCTACACTGTGGTCTTTGTCACTCTGGTGATATCCTACACTGTGGACTTGTGCCTTTGGTGATATCCAACACTGTGGAATTTGCCCCTCTGGTGATATCCTACACTGACGTGTTTGTCCCTTTTGTGAAATCTTACACTGTGGTCTTTGTCCCTCAACTGATAAACAACATTGTGATCTTTGTCCCTCTGGTGATATCCTACATTGTGCTCTTTGACCCTCTGGTGATATCCTACAATGTGGTCTTTGTCCCTCTGCTGATATCCCACACTGTCTTCTTTGTCCCTTTTGTGATATCCAACACTGTGGTCATGGTACCTCTGGTGATTTCCTACACTGTGGTGTTTGATCCTCTGCTGATATCCCACACTGTCGCCTTTGTCCCATAAGTGATATCCAACACTGTGGTCTTTGTCCCTCTTGTGATATCCTACACTGTCGTCTTTGTCCCTTTGGTGATATCCTACACTGTGGGCTTTGTCCCGTTGGTGATATCCTACACTGTGGACATTGTCCCTTTGGTGATATCTTACACTGTGGACATTGTCCCTTTGGTGATATCCTACACTGTGGGCTTTGTCACTTTGGTGATATCCTACACTGTGGTCTTTGTCCCTTTGGTGATATCCTACACGGTGGTCTTTGACCCTTTGGTGATATCCTACACTCATGCCTTTGTCCCTCTGGTGATATCCTAAACTCTGGTCTTTTTCCCTCTGGTCATATTCTACACTGTGGCCTTTGTCCCTTTGGTGATATCCAACACTGTGGTCGTTGTCCCTCTGGTGATATCCAACACTGTGGTATTTATCCCTCTGGTGATATCCCACCCTGATGTCTTTGTACTTCTGGTCATATCCTACACTGTGGTCTTTGCCCCTCTGGTGAAATCCTACATAGTGGTCTTTGTCCCTCTGCTGATTTCCCAAAATGTTGTCTTTGTCCCTCTGCTCTTATCCTGCACTGTGGTCTTTGGCCGATTGTTGATATCCAACACTGTTGTCTTTGTCCCTTTGGTTATATCCGACACTGTGGTCTTTGACCCTTTGGTGATATCCTACACTCATGCGTTTGTCCCTCTGGTGATATCCTAAACTCTGGTCTTTGTCCCTCTGGTCATATTCTACACTGTGGTCTTTGTCCCTTTGGTGATATACTACACTCTGGTCTTTGTACCTCTGGTGATATCCTACCATGTGGACATTGTCCCTTTGGTGATATCCTACACTGTGGGCATTGTCCCTCTGGTGATATCCTACACTGTGGGCTTTGTCACTTTGGTGATAGCCTACACTGTGGTCTTTGTCCCTTTGGTGATATACTACATTGTGGTCTTTGTACCTCTGGTGATATCCTACCATGTGTGCTTTGTCCCTCTGGTGACATCCTACACTGTGGTCCATGTCCCTTTGGTGAAATCGTACACTGTGGGCTTTGTCCCTCTGGTGATATCCTACACTGTCGTCTTTTTCCCACGGGTGATATCATACACATGTGGTCTTTGTCCCTCTGGTGATATCACACACCGTGGTCCAAGTTCCTCTGGTGATATCCCATTCTGTGGGCATTGTCCACAAAGTGATATCCTACAATGTGCGCTTTGTCCCTCTGGTGATACCCTACACTGAGGGGTTTGTCCCTTTGGTGATATCCTATACTGTGGACATTGTCCCTCTAGTGATATCCTACACTGTGGGCTTTGTCCATAACGTTATATCCTACACTGTGTTCTTTGCCCCCATGGTGATATCCTGCAATGTTGTCTTTGTCCCTCTGGTGATATCCTACACTGAGGACTATGTCCGTCTGGTGATATCCTACACTGTGGTATTTGACCCTCTGGTGATATCCTACACTGTGGTCTTTGTCCTTCTGGTGATATCCTACACTGTAGTCTTTGGCCCTTTTGTGATATCCTACACTGTGGCTTTGACGCTCAGGTGATATCCTACACGGTGGTATTTGTCCGTATGGTGATATCCTACACTGTGGTCTTTGTCCTTCTGGTGATATCCTACACTGTGGTCTTTGTCCCGTTTGTGATATCCTACACTGTGGCTTTGATGCTCCGGTGATATCCTACACTGTGGTATTTGTCCCTTTGGTGATATCCTACACTGTGGGCTTTGTCCCTTATGTGATATCCTACACTGTGGACATTGTCCCTTTGGTGATATCTTACACTGTGGACATTGTCCCTTTGGTGATATCCTACACTGTGGGCTTTGTACATAACATTATATCCTACACTGTGGACATTGACCCTCTGGTGATATCCTACACTGTGGGCTTTGTCACTTTGGTGATATCCTACACTGTGGTCTTTGTCCCTTTGGTGATATCCTACATGGTGGTCTTTGACCCTTTGGTGATATCCTACACTCATGCCTTTGTCCCTCTGGTGATATCCTAAACTCTGGTCTTTTTCCCTCTGGTCATATTCTACACTGTGGCCTTTGTCCCTTTGGTGATATCCAACGCTGTGGTCGTTGTCCCTCTGGTGATATCCAACACTGTGGTATTTATCCCTTTGGTGATATCCCACACTGATGTCTTTGTACTTCTGGTCATATCCTACACTGTGGTCTTTGCCCCTCTGGTGAAATCCTACATAGTGGTCTTTGTCCCTCTGCTGATTTCCCAAAATGTTTTCTTTGTCCCTCTGCTCTTATCCTGCACTGTGGTCTTTGGCCCATTGTTGATATCCAACACTGTTGTCTTTGTCCCTTTGGTTATATCTGACACTGTGGTCTTTGACCCTTTGGTGATATCCTACACTCATGCGTTTGTCCCTCTGGTGATATCCTAAACTCTGGTCTTTGTCCCTCTGCTCATATCCTACACTGTGGTCTTTTTCCCTTTGGTGATATACTACACTCTGGTCTTTGTACCTCTGATGATATCCTACCATGTGGACATTGTCCCTTTGGTGATATCCTACACTGTGGGCATTGTCCCTCTGGTGATATCCTACACTGTGGGCTTTGTCACTTTGGTGATAGCCTACACTGTGGTCTTTGTCCCTTTGGTGATATACTACATTGTGGTCTTTGTACCTCTGGTGATATCCTACCATGTGTGCTTTGTCCCTCTGGTGACATCCTACACTGTGGTCCATGTCCCTTTGGTGAAATCGTACACTGTGGGCTTTGTCCCTCTGGTGATATCCTACACTGTCGTCTTTTTCCCACGGGTGATATCATACACATGTGGTCTTTGTCCCTCTGGTGATATCACACACCGTGGTCCAAGTCCCTCTGGTGATATCCCATTCTGTGGGCATTGTCCACAACGTGATATCCTACAATGTGCGCTTTGTCCCTCTGGTGATACCCTACACTGAGGGGTTTGTCCCTTTGGTGATATCCTATACTGTGGACATTGTCCCTCTAGTGATATCCTACACTGTGGGCTTTGTCCATAACGTTATATCCTTCACTGTGTTCTTTGCCCCCATGGTGATATCCTGCAATGTTGTCTTTGTCCGTCTGGTGATATCCTACACTGAGGACTATGTCCGTCTGGTGATATCCTACACTGTGGTATTTGACCCTCTGGTGATATCCTACACTGTGGTCTTTGTCCTTCTGGTGATATCCTACACTGTAGTCTTTGGCCCTTTTGTGATATCCTACACTGTGGCTTTGACGCTCAGGTGATATCCTACACGGTGGTATTTGTCCGTATGGTGATATCCTACACTGTGGTCTTTGTCCCTCTGGTGATATCCTACACTGTGGTCTTTGTCCCGTTTGTGATATCCTACACTGTGGCTTTGATGCTCCGGTGATATCCTACACTGTGGTATTTGTCCCTTTGGTGATATCCTACATTGTGGGCTTTGTCCCTTATGTGATATCCTACAGTTTGGAATTTGTCCCTCTGGTGATATCATACACTGTGGTCTTTGTCCCTTTGTTGATCTCATACACTGTGGCCTTTGTCCCTTTTGTGATATCCTACACTGAGAACTTTGTCCCTCTGGTGATATCCTACACAGTGGTCTTTGCCCTTTGGTGATATCCTACATTATGGGCTTTGTCCCTTTTGTGATATCCTACACTGTGGACTTTGTCCCTCTTGTGATATCCCACACTGTGGTCTTTGTCCCTCTGGTGAAATCCTACACTGTGGACATTGTCGTCCTGGTGATATCCCACATTGTGGGCTTTGCCCCTCTGGTGATATCATACACTATTGTCTGTGTCCCTCTGGTGATATCATACACTGTGGTCTATGTCCCTTTGATGATATCCTACACTGTGGGCTTCATCCCTCTGGTGATATCCTACACTGTGGTCTATGTCCCTTTGGTGATATCCTACACTGTTGTCTTTTCCCTTTGGTGATATCCTAAACTGTTGGCTTTTTCCCACTGCTGATCTCCTACACTGTGTTCTTTGTCCCTTTGGTGATATCCTACACTGTGGTCTTTGTCCCTCTGGTTATATCCTACACTGAGGTCTTTGTCCTTCTGGTGATATCCTACACTGAGGGCTTTGTCCCTCTGGTGATATCCTACACAGTGGGCTTTGACACTCTGGTGATATCCTATGCTGTGGACATTGTCCCTCTGGTGATACCCTACACTGTGCTCTTTGTCCTTCTGGAGATATCCTACACTGTGGGCTTTGTGCCCCTGGTGATATCCTACAAAGTGGTCTATGTCCCTTTGCTGATATGCTACACTGTGGGCTTTGTCCCTCTGCTGATATCCTACACTGTGGTCTATGTCCCTTTGCTGATATGCTACACTGTGGGCTTTGTCCCTCTGCTGATATCCTACACTGTGGTCTATGTCCCTTTGGTGATATCCTAAACTGTGGGCTTTTTCCCTCTGCTGATATACTACACTGTGTTCTTTGTCCCTTTGGTGATATCCTACACTGTGGTCTTTGTCCCTCTGGTGATATCCTACACTTTGGTCTTTGTCCTTCTGGTGATATCTGACACTGAGGGCTTTGTCCCTCTTGTGATATCCTACACAGTGGGCTTTGACCCTCTACTGATATCCTAAACTGTGGACTTTGTCCCTCTGATGATATCCTACGCTGTCGTCTTTGTCCATAACACGATATCCTGCACTGTTGTCTTTGTCCCTCTGGTGATATCCCACACTGTGGACTTTGCCCCTCTGGTGATATCCTACATTGTGGACCTTGTCCGTAACGTGATATCCTACACTGTTGACATTGTCCGTCTGGTGATATCCTACATTGTGGGCTTTGTCCCTTTGGCGATATCCTACACTGTTTTCTTTGACACTCTGGTGATATCCTACACTCTGGACTTGTGCCTTTGGTGATATCCAACACTGTGGAATTTGCCCCTCTGGTGATATCCTACACTGTGGTGTTTGTCCCTTTTGTGAAATCTTACACTGTGGTCTTTGTCCCTCAATTGATATCCAAAATTGTGGTCTTTGTCACTCTGGTGATATCCTACACTCTTTTCATTGTCCCTCTGGTGATATCCTACATTGTGCTCTTTGTCCCTCTTCTGATATCCTACAATGTGGTCTTTGTCCCTCTGCTGATATCCCACACTGTCTTCTTGTCCCTTTTGGAATATCCAACACTGTGGTCTTTGGAACCTCTGGTGATTTCCTACACTGTGGTCTTTGTCCCTCTGCTGATATCCCACACTGTCGCCTTTGTCCCATAAGTGATATCCAACAATGTGGGCTTTGTCCCTCTGTGATATCCTACACTGTCGTCTTTGTCCCTCTGGTGATATCCCACACTGTGGACTTTGCCCCTCTGGTGATATCCTACATTGTGGACTTTGTGCGTAGCGTGATATCCTGCACTGTTGTCTTTGTCCGTCTGGTGATATCCTACATTGTGGGCTTTGTCTCTTTGGCGATACCCGACACTTTGGTCGTTGTCACTCTGGTGATATCCTACACTGTGGACTTGTGCCTTTGGTGATATCCAACACTGTGGAATTTGCCCCTCTGGTGATATCCTACACTGTGGTGTTTGTCCCTTTTGTGAAATCTTACACTGTGGTCTTTGTCCCTCAATTGATATCCAACATTGTGGTCTTTGTCCCTCTGGTGATATCCTACACTGTTGTCATTGTCCCTCTGGTGATATCCTGCATTGTGCTCTTTGTCCCTCTGCTGATATCGTACAATGTGGTCTTTGTCCCTCTGCTGATATCCCACACTGTCTTCTTTGTCCCTTTTGTGATATCCAACACTGTGGTCTATGTCCCTCTGCTGATATCCCACACTGTCGCCTTTGTCCCATAAGTGATATCCAAAACTGTGGTCTTTGTCCCTCTTGTGATATCCTACACTGTCGTCTTTGTCCCTTTGGTGATATCCTACACTGTGGGCTTTGTCCTGTTGGTGATATCCTACACTGTGGACATTGTCCCTTTGGTGATATCTTACTCTGTGGACAGTCTCCCTCTGGTGATATCCTACTCTGTGGGCTTGGTCCATAACATGATATCCTATACTGTGGACATTGTCCCTTTGGTGATATCCTACACTGTGGACATTGTCCCTCTGGTGATATCCTACACTGTGGGCTTTGTCACTTTGGTGATATCCTACACTGTGGTCTTTGTCCCTTTGGTGATATCGCACACTGTGGTCTTTGACCCTTTGGTGATATCCTACACTCATGCCTTTCTCCCTCTGGTGATATCCTAACCTCTGCTCTTTGTCCCTCTGGTCATATTCTACACTGTGGTCTTTGTCCCTTTGGTGATATCTTACATTGTGGGCTTTGTCCCTTTTGTGATATCCTACACTGTGGACTTTGTCCCTCTTGTGATATCCCACACTGTGGTCTTTGTCCCTCTGGTGATATCCTACACTGTGGACATTCTCCCTCTGGTGATATCCCACACTGTGGGCTTTGCCCCTCTGGTGATATCCTACACTATTGTCTGTGTCCCTCTGGTGAGATCCTACACTGTGGTCTATGTCCCTTTGATGATGTCCTACACTGTGGGCTTCATCCCTCTGGTGATATCCTACACTGTGGTCTATGTCCCTTTGGTGATATCCTACACTGTTGTCTTTGTCCCTTTGGTGATATCCTAAACTGTGGGCTTCGTCCCTCTGCTGATCTCCTACACTGTGTTCTTTCTCCCTTTGGTGATATCCTACACTGTGGTCTTTGTCCCTCTGGTTATATCCTACACTGAGGTCTTTGTCCTTCTGGTGATATCCTACACTGAGGGCTTTGACACTCTGGTGATATCCTATGCTGTGGAATTTGTCCCTCTGGAGATACCCTACACTTGAGTCTTTGTCCTTCTGGAGATATCCTACACTGTGGGTTTTGTGCCCCTGGTGTTATCCTATAAAGTTGTCTATGTCCCTTTGCTGATATGCTACACTGTGGGCTTTGTCCCTTTGCTGATATCCTACACTGTGGTCTATGTCCCTTTGGTGATATCCTACACTGTTGTCTTTGTCCCTTTGGTGATATCCTAAACTGTGGGCTTTTTCCCTCTGCGGATATACTACACTTTGTTGTTTGTTCCTTTGGTGATATCCTACACTCTGGTCTTTGTCCCTCTTGTGATATCCTACACTTTGGTCTTTGTTCTTCTGAGGGCTTTGTCCCTCTTGTGATATCCTATACAGTGGGCTTTGACACTCTACTGATATCCTACATTGTGGGCTTTGTCCCTTTTTTGATATCCTACACTGTGTTCTTTGCCCCTCTGATGATATCCTACACTGTGGGCTTTGTCCCTCTGTGATATCCTACACTGTCGTCTTTGTCCATAACACGATATCCTGCACTGTTGTCTTTGTCCCTCTGGTGATATCCCATACTGTGGACTTTGCCCCCTGGTGATATCCTACATTGTGGACCTTGTCCGTAACGTGATATCCTACACTGTTGTCTTTGTCCGTCAGGTGATATCCTACATTGTGGGCTTTGTCCCTTTGGCGATATCATACACTGTGGTCTTTGTCACTCTGGTGATATCCTACAGTCTGGACTAGTGCCTTTGATGATATCCAACACTGTGGAATTTGCCCCTCTGGTGATATCCTACACTGTGGTTTTTGTCCCTTTTGTGAAATCTTACACTGTGGTCTTTGTCCCTCAATTGATATCCAAAATTGTGGTCTTTGTCCCTCTGGTGATATCCTACACTGTTGTCATTGTCCCTCTGGTGATATCCTACACTGTGGGTTTTGTCCATAACATGATATCCTATACTGTGGACATTGACCCTTTGCTGATATCCTACACTGTGGACATTGTCCCTCTGGTGATATCCTACACTGTGGTCTTTGTCCCTCTGGTGATATCCTACACTGTGGTCTTTGTCCTTCTGGTGATATCCTACCTTGAGGGCTTTGTCCCTCGTGTGATATCCTACACAGTGGGCTTTGACACTCTGCTGATATCCTACATTGTGGGCTTTGTCCCTTTTGTGATATCCTACACTCGGTTCTTTGCCCCTCTAATGATATCCAACACTGTGGGCTTTGTCCCTCTGTGATATCCTACACTGTCGTCTTTTTCCTCTGGTGATATCCCACACTGTGGACTTTGCCCCTCTGGTGATATCCTACATTGTGTACTTTGTCCGTAACGTGATATCTTACTCTGTTGTCTTTGTCCGTCTTGTGATATCCTACATTGTGGGCTTTGTCCCTTTGGCGATATCCTACACTTTGGTCTTTGTCACTCTGGTGATATCCTACACTGTGGACTTGTGCCTTTGGTGATATCCAACACTGTGGAATTTGCCCCTCTGGTGATATCCTACACTGTGGTGTTTGTCCCTTTTGTGAAATCTTACACTGTGGTCTTTGTCCCTCAATTGATATCCTACATTGTGCTCTTTGTCCCTCTGCTGATAACCTACAATGTGGTCTTTGTCCCTCTGCTGATATCCCACACTGTCTTCTTTGTCCCTTTTGTGATATCCAACACTGTGGTCTTTGTCCCTCTGCTGATATCCCACACTGTCGCCTTTGTCCCATAAGTGATATACAACACTGTGGTCTTTGTCCCTCTTGTGATATCCTACACTGTCGTCTTTGTCCCTTTGGTGATATCCTACACTGTGGGCTTTGTCCCGTTGGTGATATCCTACACTGTGGACATTGTCCCTTTGGTGATATCTTACTCTGTGGACAGTCTCCCTCTGGTGATATCCTACTCTGTGGGCTTGGTCCATAACATGATATCCTATACTGTGGACATTGTCCTTTTGGTGATATCCTACACTGTCGTCTTTGTCCCTTTGGTGATATCCTACACTGTGGTCTTTGACCCTTTGGTGATATCCTAAACTCATGCCTTTGTCCCTCTGGTGATATCCTAACCTCTGGTCTTTGTCCCTCTGGTCATATTCTACACTGTGGTCTTTGTCCCTTTGGTGATATACTACACTGTGGTCTTTGTACCTCTGGTGATATCCTGCCATGTGTGCTTTTTCCCTCTGGTGATATCCTACACTGTGGTCCATGTCCCTTTGGTGAAATCCTACACTGTGGGCTTTGTCCCTCTGGTGATATCCTACACTGTCGTCTTTTTCCCACGGGTGATATCCTACACTGTGGGCTTTGTCCCTGGGGTGATATCCGACACTGTGATCTTTGTCGCTCTGGTGGTATACTACACTGTGGTCTATGTCCCTTTGGTGATATACTACACTGTGGGCTTTGTCCCTCTGGTGATATCCTACACTGTGGTCTATGACCATCTGTTGATATCATGCACTGTGGTCTTTGTTCCTCTGCTGATATCACACACCATGGTCTAAGTCCCTCTGGTGATATCCCATTCTGTGGGCATTGTCCATAGTGTGATATTCTACACTGTGCTCTTTGTCCCTCTGGTTATAACCTACACAGTGGGATTTGTCCCTTTGGTTATATCCTATACTGTGGACATTGCCCCTCTGGTGATATCCTACACTGTGGGCTTTGTCCATAACGTTATATCCTACACTGTGTTCTTTGCCCCCATTGTGATATCCTGCAATGTTGTCTTTGTCCCTCTGGTGATATCCTACACTGAGGACTATGTCCATCTGGTGATTTCCTACACTGTGGTATTTGTCCCTCTGGTGATATCCTACACTGTGGTCTTTGTCCCTCTGGTGATATCCTACACTGTAGTCTTTGTCCCTTTTGTGATATCCTACACTGTGCCTTTGATGCTCCGGTGATATCCTACACTGTGGTATTTGTCCCTTTGGTGATATCCTACATTGTGGGCTTTGTCCCTTATGTGATATCCTACAGTTTTGAATTAGTCCCTCTGGTGATATCATACACTGTGGTCTTTGTCTCTTTGTTGATCTCATACACTGTGGCCTATGTCCCTTTTGTGATATCCTACACTGAGAACTTTGTCCCTCTGGTGATATCCTACACTGTGGTCTTTGTCCCTTTGGTGATATCCTACATTATGGGCTTTGTCCCTTTTGTGATATCCTACACTGTGGGCTTCATCCCTCTTTTGATATCGTACACTGTGGTCTATGTCCGTTTGGTGATATCCTACACTGTTGTCTTTGTCCCTTTGGTGATATCCTAAACTGTTGGCTTTTTCCCTCTGCTGATCTCCAACACTGTGTTCTTTGTCCCTTTGGTGATATCCTACACTGTGTTCTTTGTCCCTCTGGTGATATCCTACACAGTGGGATTTGACACTCTGGTGATATCCTATGCTGTGGACTTTGTCCCTCTGGTGATACCCTACACTGTGCTCTTTGTCCTTCTGGAGATATCCTACACTGTGGGTTTTGTGCCCCTGGTGATATCCTACAAAGTGGTCTATGTCCCTTTGCTGATATGCTACACTGTGGGCTTTGTCCCTCTGCTGTTATCCTACACTGTGGTTTATGTCCCTTTGGTGATATCCTAAACTGTGGGCTTTTTCCCTCTGCTGATATCCTACACTGTGTTCTTTGTCCCTTTGGTGATATCCTACACTGTGGTCTTTGTCCCTCTGGTGATATCCTACACTTTGGTCTTTGTCCTTCTGGTGATATCTGACACTGAGGGCTTTGTCCCTCTTGTGATATCCTACACAGTGGGCTTTGACCCTCTACTGATCTCCTACATTGTGGGCTTTGGCCCTTTTGTGATATCCTACACTGTGGGCTTTGTCCCTCTGATGATATCATACACTGTCGTCTTTGTCCATAACACAATATCCTGCACTGTTGTCTTTGTCCCTCTGGTGATATCCCACACTGTGGACTTTGCCCCTCTGGTGATATCCTACATTGTGGACCTTGTCGGTAACGTGATATCCTACACTGTTCTCATTGTCCGTCTGGTGATATCCTACATTGTGGGCTTTGTCCCTTTGGCGATATCCTACACTGTTTTCTTTGACACTCTGGTGATATCCTACACTCTGGACTTGTGCCTTTGGTGATATCCAACACTGTGGAATTTGCCCCTCTGGTGATATCCTACACTGTGGTGTTTGTCCCTTTTGTGAAATCTTACACTGTGGTCTTTGTCCCTCAATTGATATCCAAAATTGTGGTCTTTGTCACTCTGGTGATATCCTACACTCTTTTCATTGTCCCTCTGGTGATATCCTACATTGTGCTCTTTGTCCCTCTGCTGATATCCTACAATGTGGTCTTTGTCCCTCTGCTGATATCCCACACTGTCTTCTTTGTCCCTTTTGTGATATCCAACACTGTGTTCTTTGTCCCTCTTGTGATATCCTACACTGTCGTCTTTGTCCCTTTGGTGATATCCTACACTGTGGACTTTGTCCCGTTGGTGATATCCTACACTGTGGACATTGTTCCTCTGGTGATATCCTACACTGTGGGCTTTGTCCTTAACATGATATACTATACTGTGGACATTGTCCCTTTGCTGTTATCCTACACTGTGGACATTGTCCCTCTGGTGATATCCTACACTGTGGGCTTTGTCCCTTTGGTGATATCCTACACTGTGGTCTTTGTCCCTCTGCTGATATCCTACACTGTGGTCTTTGTCCTTCTGGTGATATCCTACACTGAGGTCTTTGTCCCTCTTGTGATATCCTACACAGTGGGCTTTGACCCTCTGCTGATATCCTACATTGTGGGCTTTGTCCCTTTTGTGATATCCTACACTCGGTTCTTTGCCCCTCTATTGATATCCAACACTGTGGGCTTTGTCCCTCTGTGATATCCTACACTGTCGTCTTTGTCCCTCTAGTGATATCCTACACTGTGGACTTTGCCCCTCTGGTGATATCCTACATTGTGGACTTTGTGCGTAGCGTGATATCCTACACTGTTGTCTTTGTCCGTCTGGTGATATCCTACATTGTGGGCTTTGTCTCTTTCGCGATATCCTACACTTTGGTCTTTGACACTCTGGTGATATCCTACACTCTGGACTTGTGCCTTTGGTGATATCCAACACTGTGGAATTTGCCCCTCTGGTGATATCCTACACTGTGGTTTTTGTCCCTTTTGTGAAATCTTACACTGTGGTCGTTGTCCCTCAATTGATATCCAACATTGTGGTCTTTGTCCCTCTCGTGATATCCTACACTGTTGTCATTGTCCCTCTGGTGATATCCTGCATTTTGCTCTTTGTCCCTCTGCTGATATCCTACAATGTGGTCTTTGTCCCTCTGCTGATATCCCACACTGTCTTCTTTGTCCCTAACGTGATATCCAACACTGTGGTCTATGTCCCTCTGCTGATATCCCACACTGTCGCCTTTGTCCCATAAGTGATATCCAAAACTGTTGTCTTTGTCCCTCTTGTGATATCCTACACTGTCGTCTTTGTCCCTTTGGTGATATCCTACACTGTGGGCTTTGTCCCGAAGGTGATATACTACACTGTGGACATTGACCCTTTGGTGATATCTTACTCCGTGGACAGTTTCCCTCTAGTGATATCCTACTCTGTGGGCTTGGTCCATAACATGATATCCTATACTGTGGACATTGTCCCTTTGGAGATATCCTACACTGTGGACATTGTCCCTCTGGTGATATCCTACACTGTGGGCTTCGTCACTTTGGTGATATCCTACACTGTGGTCTTTGTCCCTTTGGTGATATCCCACACTGAGGTCTTTGTCCCTTTGGTGATATCCTACACTCATGCCTTTGTCCCTCTTGTGATATCCTAACCTCTGCTCTTTGTCCCTCTGGTCATATTCTACACTGTGGTCTTTGTCCCTTTGGTGATATCTTACATTGTGGGCTTTGTCCCTTTTGTGATATCCTACACTGTGGACTTTGTCCCTCTTGTGATATCCCACACTGTGGTCTTTGTCCCTCTGGTGATATCCTACACTGTGGACATTGTCCCTCTGGTGATATCCCACACTGTGGGCTTTGCCCCTCTGGTGATATCCTACACTATTGTCTGTGTCTCTCTGGTGAGATCCTACACTGTGGTCTATGTCCCTTTGATGATATCCTACACTGTGGGCTTCATCCCTCTGGTGATATCCTAAACTGTGGTCTATGTCCCTTTTGTGATATCCTACACTGTTGTCTTTGTCCCTTTGGTGATATCCTAAACTGTGGGCTTTTTCCCTCTGCTGATCTCCTACACTGTGTTCTTTGTCCCTTTGGTGATATCCTACACTGTGGTCTTTGTCCATCAGGTTATATCCTACACTGAGGTCTTTGTCCTTCTGGTGATATCCTACACTGAGGGCTTTGTCCCTCTGGTGATATCCTACACAGTGGGCTTTGACACTCTGGTGATATCCTATGCTGTGGACTTTGTCCCTCTGGTGATACCCTACACTTGAGTCTTTGTCCTTCTGGAGATATCCTACACTGTGGGCTTTGTGCCCCTGGTGATATCCTATAAAGTGGTCTATGTCCCTTTGCTGATATCCTACACTGTGGTCTATGTCCCTTTGGTGATATCCTACACTGTTGTCTTTGTCCCTTTGGTGATATCCTAAACTGTGAGCTTTTTCCCTCTGCTGATATCCTACACTGTGTTCTTTTTCCCTTTGGTGATATCCTACACTGTGGTCTTTGTCCATCTGGTGATATCCTACACTTTGGTCTTTGTTCTTCTGAGGGCTTAGTCCCTCTTGTGATATCCTACACAGTGGGCTTTGACACTCTACTGATATCCTACATTATGCGCTTTGTCCCTTTTGTGATATCCTACACTGTGTTCTTTGCACCTCTGATGATATCCTACACTGTGGGCTTTGTCCCTCTGTGATATCCTACACTGTCGTCTTTGTCCATAACACGATATCCTGCACTGTTGTCTCTGCCCCTCTGGTGATATCCTACATTGTGGACCTTGTCCGTAACGTGATATCCTACACTGTTGTCTTTGTCCGTCTGGTGATATCCTACATTGTGGGCTTTGTCCTTTGGCGATATCATACACTGTGGTCTTTGTCACTCTGGTGATATCCTACACTCTGGACTTGTGCCTTTGGTGATATCCAACACTGTGGAATTTGCCCCTCTGGTGATATCCTACACTGTGGTGTTTGTCCCTTTTGTGAAATCTTACACTGTGGTCTTTGTCCCTCAATTGATATCCAAAATTGTGGTCTTTGTCCCTCTGGTGATATCCTACACTGTTGTCATTGTCCCTCTGGTGATATCCTACATTGTGCTCTTTGTCCCTCTGCTGATATCCTACAATGTGGTCTTTGTCCCTCTGCTGATATCCCACACTGTCTTCTTTGTCCCTTTTGTGATATCCAACACTGTGGTCGTTGTACCTCTGGTGATTTCCTACACTGTGGTCTTTGTCCCTCTGCTGATATCCCACACTGTCGCCTTTGTCCCATAAGTGATATCCAACACTGTGTTCTTTGTCCCTCTTGTGATATCCTACACTGTCGTCTTTGTCCCTTTGGTGATATCCTACACTGTGGACTTTGTTCCGTTGGTGATATCCTACACTGTGGACATTGTCCCTTTGCTGATATCTTACGCTGTGGACAGTGTCCCTCTGGTGATATCCTACACTGTGGGCTTTGTCCATAACATGATATCCTATACTGTGAACATTGACCCTTTGCTGATATCCTACACTGTGGACATTGTCCCTCTGGTGATGTCCTACACTGTGGGCTTTGTCCCTTTGGTGACATCCTACACTGTGGTCTTTGTCCCTCTGGTGATATCCTACACTGTGGTCTTTGCCCTTCTGGTGATATCCTACACTGAGGGCTTTGTCGCTCGTGTGATATCCTACACAGTGGGCTTTGACCCTTTGTTGATATCCTACATTGTGGGCTTTGTCCCTTTTGTGATATCCTATACTCGGTTCTTTGCCCCTCTAATGATATCCAACACTGTGGGCTTTGTCCCTCTGTGATATCCTACACTGTCGTCTTTGTCCCTCTGGTGATATCCCACACTGTGGACTTTGCCCCTCTGGTGATATCCTACATTGTGGACCTTGTCCGTAACGTGATATCTTACTCTGTTGTCTTTGTCCATCTGGTGATATCCTACATTGTGGGCTTTGTCCCTTTGGCGATATCCTACACTTTGGTCTTTGTCACTCTGGTGATATCCTACACTGTGGACTTGTGCCTTTGGTGATATCCAACACTGTGGAATTTGCCCCTCTGGTGATATCCTCACTGTGGTGTTTGTCCCTTTTGTGAAACCTTACACTGTGGTCTTTGTCCCGCAATTGATAAACAACATTGTGGTCTTTGTCCCTCTGGTGATATCCTACATTGTGCTCTTTGTCCCTCTGCTGATATCCTACAATGTGGTCTTTTTCCCTCTGCTAATATCCCACACTGTCTTCTTTGTCCCTTTTGTGATATCCAACACTGTGGTCTTTGTACCTCTGATGATTTCCTAAACTGTGGTCTTTGTCCCTCTGCTGATATCCCACACTGTCGCCTTTGTCCCATAAGTGATATCCAACACTGTGGTCTTTGTCCCAATGTGATATCCTACACTTTCGTCTTTGTCCCTTTGGTGATATCCTACACTGTGGGCTTTGTCCCGTTGGTGATATCCTACACTGTGGAAATTGTCCCTTTGGTGATATCTTACACTGTGGACATTGTCCCTCTGGTGATATCCTACACTGTGGCTTTGTACATAACATTATATCCTATACTGTGGACATTGTCCCTTTGGTGATATCCTACACTGTGGACATTGTCCCTCTGGTGATATCCTACACTGTGGGCTTTGTCCCTTTGGTGATATCCTACACTGTGTTCTTTGTCCCTTTGGTGATATCCTACACTGTGGTCTTTGACCCTTTGGTGATATCCTACACTCATGCCTTTGTCCCTCTGGTGATATCCTAAACTCTGGTCTTTGTCCCTCTGGTCATATTCTACACTGTGGTCTTTGTCCCTTGCTGATATCCAACACTGTGGCCGTTGTCCCTCTGGTGATATCCAACACTGTGGTATTCATCCCTCTGCTGATTTTCCAAAATGTTATCTTTTTCCCTCTGCTCATATCCTGCACTGTGGTCTTTGGCCCATTGTTGATATCCAACACTGTTGTCTTTGTCCCTTTGGTTATATCCTACACTGTGGTCTTTGACCCTTTGGTGCTATCCTACACTCATGCCTTTGTCCCTCTGGTGATATCCTAAAATCTGGTCTTTGTCCCTCTGGTCATTTTCTACACTGTGGTCTTTTTCCCTTTGGTGATATACTACACTGTGGTCTTAGTACCTCTGGTGATATCCTACCATGTGTGCTTTGTCCCTCTGGTGATATCCTACACTGTGGTCCATGTCCCTTTGGTGAAATCCTACAATGTGGGCTTTGTCCCTCTGGTGATATCCTACACTGTCGTCTTTTTCCCACGGGTGATATCCTACACTGTGGGCTTTGTCCCTTGGGTGATATCCTACACTGTGATATTTGTCGCTCTGGTGATATACTACACTGGGGTCTATGTCCCTTTGGTGATATACTACACTGTGTGCTTTGTCCCTCTGGTGATATCCTACGCTGTGACCTACGTCCCTCTGTTCATATCATACACTGTGGTCTTTGTCCCTCTGGTGATATCACACGCCGTGGTCTAAGTCCCTCTGGTGATATCTCATTCTGTGGGCATTGTCCATAACGTGATATCCTACACTGTGCTCTTTGTCCCTCTGGTGATATCCGACACTGTGGGATTTGCACCTTTGGTAATATCCTCTACTGTGGACATTGTCCCTCGGGTGATATCCTACACTGTGGGCTTTGTCCATCATGTTATATCCTACACTGTGTTCTTTGCCCCCCTGGCGATATTGTGCAATGTTGTCTTTGTCCCTCTGGTGATATCCTACACTGAGCAATATGTCCGTCTGGTGATATCCTACACTGTGGTATATGTCCCTCTGGTGATATCCTACACTGTGGTCTTTGTCCTTCTGGTGATATCCTACACTGTGGTCTTTGTCCCTTTTGTGATATCTTACACTGTGGCTTTGACGCTCCGGTGATATCCTACACTGTGGTATTTGTCCCTTTGGTGATATCCTACATTGTGGGCTTTGTCCCTTATGTGATATCCTACAGTTTGGAATTTGTCCCTCTGGTGATATCCTACACTGTGGTCTTTGTCCCTTTGTTGATCTCATACATTGTGGCCTTTGTCCCTTTTGTGATATCCTAAACTGAGAACTTTGTCCCTCTGGTGATATCCTACACTGTGGTCTTTTTCCCTTTGGTGATATCCTACATTTTGGGCTTTGTCCCTTTTGTGATATCCTACACTGTGGACTTTGTCCCTCTTGTGATATCCCACACTGTGGGCTTTGCCCCTCTGGTGATATCCTACACTATTGTCTGTGTCCCTCTGGTGTTATCCTACACTGTGGTCTATGTCCCTTTGCTGATAGCCTACACTGTGGGCTTCATCCCTCTGGTGATATCCTACACTGTGGTCTATGTCGCTTGGGTGATATCCTACTCTGTTGTCTTTGTCCCTTTGGTGATATCCTAAACTGTGGGCTTTTTCCCTCTGCTGATCTCCTACACTGTGTTCTTTGTCCCTTTGGTGATATCCTACACTTTGGTGATTGTCCCTCTGGTTATATCCTACACTGAGGTCTTTGTCCTTCTGGTGATATCCTACACTGAGAAATTTGTCCCTCTGGTGATATCCTACACAGTGGGCTTTGACCCTCTGGTGATATCCTACGCTGTGTACTTTGTCCCTCTGGTGATACCCTACACTGTGGTCTTTGTCCTTCTGGAGATATCCTACACTGTGGGCTTTGTGCCCCTGGTGATATCCTACAAAGTGGTCTATGTCCCTTTGCTGATATGCTACACTGTGGGCTTTGTCCCTCTGCTGATATCCTACACTGTGGTCTATGTCCCTTTGGTGATATGCTACACTGTTGTCTTTGTCCCTTTGGTGATATCCTAAAGTGTGGGCTCTTTCCCTCTGCTAATATCCTACACTGTGTTCTTTGTCCCTTTGGTGATATCCTACAATGTGGTCTTTGTCCCTCTGGTGATATCCTACACTTTGTTCTTTCTCCTTCTGGTGATATCCGACACTGAGGATTTTGTCCCTCTTGTGATATCCTACACAGTGGGCTTTGACCCTCTACTGATATCCTACATTGTGGGCTTTGTCCCTTTTGTGATATCCTACACTCTGTTCTTTGCCCCTCTGATGATATCCTACACTGTGGGCTTTGACCGTCTGTGATATCCTACACTGTCGTCTTTGTCCATAACATGATATCCTGCACTGTTGTCTTTGTCCCTCTGGTGATATCCCTCACTGTCGACTTTGCCCCTCTGGTGATATCCTACATTGTGGACTTTGTGCGTAACGTGATATCCTACACTGTTGTCTTTGTCCGTCTGGTGATATCCTACATTGTGGGCTTTGTCACTTTGGCGATATCCTACACTTTGGTCTTTGTCATTCTGGTGATATCCTACACTGTGGAATTTGACCCTCTGGTGATATGCTACACTGTGGTGTTTGTCACTTTTGTGAAATCTTACACTGTGGTCTTTGTCCCTCAATTGATATCCAACATTGTGGTCTTTTTCCCTCTGGTGATATCCTACACTGTTGTCATTGTACCTCTGGTGATATCCTACATTGTGCTCTTTGTCCCTCTGCTGATATCCTAACATGTGGTCCTTGTCCCTCTGCTGATATCCCACACTGTCTTCTTTGTCCCTTTTGTGATATCCAACACTGTGGTCTTTGTACCTCTGATGATTTTCTACACTGTGGTCTTTGTCCCTCTGCTGATATCCCACACTGTCGCCTTTGTCCCATAAGTGATATCCTACACTGTCGTCTTTGTCCCTTTGGTGATATCCTACACTGTGGGCTTTGTCCCATTGGTGATATCCTGCACTGTGGACTCTGTCCCTTTGGTGATATCTTACTCTGTGGACAGTCTCCCTCTGGTGATATCCTACTCTGTGGGCTTGGTCCATAACATGATATCCTATACTGTGGACATTGTCCCTTTGGTGATATCCTACACTGTGGACATTGTCCCTCTGGTGATATCCTACACTGTGGGCTTTGTCACATTGGTGATATCCTACACTGTGGTCTTTGTCCCTCTGGTGATATCCTACACTGTGGTCTTTGACCCTTTGGTGATATCCTACACTCATGCCTTTGTTCCTCTGGTGATATCCTAAACTCTGGTCTTTGTCCCTCTGGTCATATTCTACACTATGGTCTGTCTCCCTTTGGTGATATACTACACTGTGGTCTTGGTACCTCTGCTGATATCCTACAATGTGGGCTTTGTCCCTCTGGTGATATCCTACACTGTGGTCCATGTCCCTTTGGTGTAATCCTACACTGTGGGCTTTGTCCCTCTGGTGATATCCTATACTGTCGTCTTTATCCCACGGATCATATCCTACACTGTGGGCTTTGTCCCTCTGGTGATATCCTATACTGTCGTCTTTATCCCACGGATGATATCCTACACTGTGGGCTTTGTCCCTTGGGTGATATCCGACACTGTGATCTTTGTCGCTCTGGTGATATACTACACTGTGGTCTATGTCCCTTTGGTGATATACTACACTGTGGGCTTTGTCCCTCTGGTGTCATCCTACACAGTGGTCTATGTCCATCTGTTGATATCATACACTGTGGTCTTTGTCCCTCTGGTGATATCCCATTCTGTGGGCATTGTCCATAACGTGATATCCTACACTGTGCTCTTTGTCTCTCTGGTGATATCCTACACTGTGGGCTTTGTTCCTTTGGTGATATCCTATACTGTGGACATTTTCCCTCTGGTGATATCCTACACTGTAGGCTTTGTCCATAACGTTATATCCTACACTGTGTTCTTTGCCCCCCTGTTGATATCCTGCAATGTTTTCTTTGTCCCTCTGGTGATATCCTGAACTGAGGACTATGTCCGCATGGTGATATCCTACACTGTGGTATTTGTCCCTCTGGTGATATCCTACACTGTGGTCTTTGTCCTTCTGGTGATATCCTACACTGTGGTCTTTGTCCCTTTTGTGATATCCTACATTGTGGACTTTGACGCTCCGGTGATATCCTACACTGTGTTATTTGTCCCTTTGGTGATATCCTACATTGTGGGCTTTGTCCCTTATGTTATATCCTACAGTGTGGAATTTGTCCCTCTGGTGATGTCATATTGTGGTCTTTGTCCCTTTGTTGATCTCATACACTGTGGTCTTTGTCTCTTTTGTGATATCCTACACTGAGGACTTTGTCTCTCTGGTGATATCCTACAATGTGGTCTTTGTCCCTTTGGTGATATCATACATTGTGGGCTTTGTCCCTTTTGTGATATCCTACACTGTGGACTTTGTCCCTCTTGTGATATCCCACACTCTGGTCTTTGTCCCTCTGGTGATATCCTACACTGTGGACATTGTCACTCTGGTGATATCCCACACTGTGGGGTTTGCCCCTCTGGTGATATCCTACACTATTGTCTGTGTCCATCTGTTGATATCCTACACTGTGGTCTACGTCCCTTTGCTGATATCCGACACTGTGGTCTTTGTCCTTTGGAGATATCCTACACTGTGGATCTTTGTGCCCCTTTTGATATCCTACAATGTGTTCTATGTCCCTTTGCTGATATCCTAAACTGTGGGCTTTATCCCTCTGGTGATATCCTACACTGTGGTCTATGTCCCTTTGGTGATACCCTATACTGTTGTCTTAGTCCCTTTGGTGATATCCTAAACTGTGGGCTTTTTCCCTCTGCTAATCTCCTACACTGTGTTCTTTGTCCCTTTGGTGATATCCTACACTGTGGTCTTTGTCGCTCTGGTGATATCCTACACTGTGGTCTTTGTCCTTCTGGTGATATCCTACACTGAGGGCTTTGTCCCTCTGGTGATATCCTACACAGTGGGCTTTGACACTCTGGTGATATCCTATGCTGTGGAAATTTTCCCTCTGGTGATACCCTACCCTGTGGTCTTTGTCCTTCTGGAGATATCTTACACTGTGTGCTTTGTGCCCCTGGTGATATCCTACAATGTGGTCTATGTCCCTTTGCTGATATCCTACACTGTGGGTTTTGTCACTCTGCTGATATCCTACACTGTGGTCTATGTCCCTTTGGTGATATCCTACACTGTTGTCTTTGTCCCTTTGGTGAAATCCTAAACTGTGGGCTTTTTCCCTCTGCTGATATCCTACACTGTGTTCTTTGTCCCTTTGGTGATATCCTACAATGTGGTCTTTGTCCCTCTGGTGATATCCTACACTGTGGTCTTTGTCCTTCTGGTGATATCCTACACTGAAGGCTTTGTCCCTCTTGTGATATTCTACACAGTGGGCTTTGACCCTCTTCTGATATCCTACATTGTGGGCTTTGTCCCTTTTGTGATATCCTACACTGTGTTCTTTGCCCCTCTGATGATATCCAACACTGTGGGCTTTGTCCCTCTGTGATATCCTACACTGTCATCTTTGTCCATAACATGATATCCTGCACTGTTGTCTTTGTCCCTCTGGTGATATCCCACACTCTGGACTTTGCCCCTCTGGTGATATCCTACATTGTGGACTTTGTCTGTAATGTGATATCCTACACTGCTGTCTTTGTCCGTCTGGTGATATACTACACTGTGGGCTTTGTCCATAACATGATATCCTATACTGTTTACATTGTCCCTTTGCTGATATACTACACTGTGGACATTGTCCCTCTGGTGATATCCTACACTGTGGGCTTTGTCCCTTTGGTGATATCCTACACTGCGGTCTTTGTCCCTCTGGTGATATTATACACTGTGGTCTTTGTCCTTCTGGTGATATCCTACACTGAGGGCTTTGTCACTCCTGTGATATCCTACACAGTGTGCTTTGACCCTCTGCTGATATCCTACATTATGGGCTTTGTAGCTTTTGTGATATCCTACACTCGGTTCTTTGACCCTCTGATGATATCCAACTCTGTGGGCTTTGTCCCTCTGTGATATTATCACTGTCGTCTTTGTCCCTCTGGTGATATCCCATACTGTCGACTTTGCCCCTCTGGTGATATCCTGCATTGTGGACTTTGTGCATAACGTGATATCCTACACTGTTGTCTTTGTCCGTCTGGTGATATCCTACATTGTGGGCTTTGTCCCTTTGGCGATATCCTACACTTTGGTCTTTGTCACTCTGGTGATTACCTACACTGTGGACTTGTGCCTTTGGTGATATCCAACACTGTGGAATTTGCCCCTCTGGTGATATCCTACACTGTGGTGTTTGTCCCTTTTGTGAAATCTTACCCTGTGGTCTTTGTCCCTCAAATGATATCCAACATTATGGTCTTTGTCCCTCTGGTGATATCCTACACTGTTGTCATTGTCCCTCTGGTGATATCCTAAATTGTGCTCTTTGTCCCTCTGCTGATATCCTACAATGTGGTCTTTGTCCCTCTGCTGATATCCCACACTGTCTTCTTTGTCCCTTTTGTGATATCCAACACTGTGGTCTTTGTACCTCTGGTTATTTCCTACACTGTGGTCTTTGTCCCTCTGCTGATATCCCACACTGTCGCCTTTGTCCCATAAGTGATATCCAACACTGTGGTCTTTGTCCCTCTTGTGATATCCTACACTGTCGTCTTTGTCCCTTTGGTGATATCCTACACTGAGGGCTTTGTCCGACTCGTGATATCCTACACTGTGGACATTGTCCCTTTGGTGATATCTTACACTGTGGACATTATCCCTCTGGTGATATCCTACACTGTGGGCTTTGTCCATAACATGATATCCTATACTGTGGACATTGTCCCTCTGGTGATATCCTACACTGTGGGCTTTGTCCCTTTGGTGATATCCTACACTGTGGTCTTTGTCCCTCTGGTGATATCCTACACTGTGGTCTTTGTCCTTCTGGTGATATCCTACACTGAGGGCTTTGTCCCTCTTGTGATATCCTACACAGTGGGCTTTGACCCTCTGCTGATATCCTATATTGTGGGTTTTTTCCCTTTTGTGATATCCTACATTGTGTTCCTTGCCCCTCTGATGATATCCAACACTGTGGCCTTTGTCCCTCTGTGATATCCTACACTGTCGTCTTTGTCCCTCTGGTGATATCCCACACTGTGGAATTTGCCCATCTGGTGATATCCTAAATTGTGAAATTTATCCGTAACGTGATATCCTACACTGTTTTCTTTGTCCGTCTGGTGATATCCTACTTTGTGGGCTTTGTCCCTTTGGCGATATCCTACACTTTGGTCTTTGTCACTCTGGTGATATTCAACACTCTGGACTTGTGCCTTTGGTGATATCCAACACTGTGGAATTTGCTCCTCTGGTGATATCCTACACTGTGGTGTTTGTCTCTTTTGTGAAATCTTACACTGTGGTCTTTGTCCATCAATTGATATCCAACATTGTGTACTTTGTCCCTCTGGTGATATCCTACACTGTTGTCATTGTCCCTCCGGTGATATCCTACATTGTGCTCTTTGTCCCTCTGCTGATATCCTACAATGTGGTCTTTGTCCCTCTGCTGATATCCCACACTGTCTTCTTTGTCCCTTTTGTGATATCCAACACTGTGGTCTTTGTACCTCTGGTGATTTCCTACACTTTGGTCTTTGTAGCTCTGCTGATATCCCACACTGTCTCCTTTGTCCCATAAGTGATATCCAACACTGTGGTCTTTGTCCCTCTTGTGATATCCTACGCTGTCGTCTTTGTCCCTTTGGTGATATCCTACACTGTGTGCTTTGTCCCATTGGTGATATCCTGCACTGTGGTTATTATCCCTTTGGTGATATCCTACACTGTGGTCTTTGACACTTTGGTGATATCCTACACTCATGCCTTTGTCCCTCTGGTGATATCCTAAACTCTGGCCTTTGTCCCTCTGGTCATATTCTACACTGAGGCCTTTGTCCCTTTGGTGATATACTACACTGTGGTCTTTGTACCTCTGGTGATATCCTACAATCTGTGCTTTGTCCCTCTGGTGATATCCTACACTGTGGTCCATGTCCCTTTGGTGAAATCCTACACTGTGGGCTTTGTCCCTTTGGTGATATCCGACCCTGTGATCTTTGTCGCTCTGGTGATATACTTCACTGTGGTCTATGTCCCTTTGGTGATATACTACACTGTGGGCTTTGTCCCTCTGGTCATATCCTACACTGTGGTCTATGTCCATCTGTTGATATCATACACTGTGGTCTTTGTCCCTCTGCTGATATCACACACCGTGGTCTAAGACCCTCTGGTGATATCCCATTCTGTGGGCATTGTCCATAACGTGATATCCTACACTGTGCTCTTTGTCCCTCTGGTGATATACTACACTGTGGGCTTTTTCCCTTTGGTGATATCCTATACTGTGGACATTTTCCCTCTGGTGATATCCTACACTGTGGGCTTTGTCCATAACGTTATATCCTACACTGTGTTCTTTGCCCCACTGTTGATATCCTGCAATGTTGTCTTTGTACATCTGGTGATATCCTACACTGAGGACTATGTCCGTCTGGTGATATCCTACACTGTGGTATTTGTCCCTTGGTGATATCCTACACTGTGGTCTTTGCCCTTCTGGTGATATCCTACACTGTGGTCTTTGTCCCTTTTGTGATATCCTACACTGTGGGCTTTGACGCTCCGGTGATATCCTACACTGTGGTATTTGTCCCTTTTGTGATATCCTACATTGTGGGCTTTGTCCCTTATGTGATATCCGACAGTGTGGAATTTGTCCCTCTGGTGATACCATACATTGTGGTCTTTGTCCCTTTGTTGATCTCATACACTGTGGTCTTTGTCTCTTTTGTGATATCCTACACTGAGGAATTTGTCCCTCTGGTGATATCCTACACTGTGGTCTTTGTCCCTTTGGTGATATCCTACATTGTGGGCTTTGTCCCTTTTGTGATATCCTACACTGTGGACTTTGTCCCTCCTGTGATATCCCACACTGTGGTCTTTGTCCCTCTGGTGATATCCTACACTGTGGTCTATGTCCCTTGGCTGATATCCGACACTGTGGTCTTTGTCCTTCTGGAGATATCCTACACTGTGGGCTTTGTGCCCCTGTTGATATACTACAATGTGGTCTATGTCCCTTTGCTGATATCCAACACCGTGGGCTTTATCCTTCTGGTGATATCCTACACTGTGGTCTATGTCCATTTGCTGATATCCTATACTGCTGTCTTAGGCCCTTTGGTGATATCCTAAACTGTGGGCTTTTTCCCTCTGCTAATATCCTACACTGTGTTCTTTGTCCCTTTGTTGATATTCTACACTGTGGTCCTTGTCCCTCTGGTGATATCCTACACTGTGGTCTTTGTCCTTCTGGTGATATCCTACACTTAGGGCTTTGTTCCTCTGGTGATATCCTACACAGTGGGCTTTGACCCTCTGCTGATATCCTACATTGTGGGCTTTGTCCCTTTTGTGATATCCTACACTGTGTTCTTTGCCCATCTGATCATATCCAACACTGTGGACTTTGTCCCTCTGTGATATCCTACACTGTCGTCTTTGTCCATAAAATGATATCCTGCACTGTTGTCTTTGTCCCTCTGGTGATATCCCACACTGTGGACTTTGCCACTCTGGTGATAGCCTACATTGTGGACTTTGTCCGTAACGTGATATCCTACACTGTTGTCTTTGTCCGTCTGGTGATATCCAACATTGTGGGCTTTGTCCCTTTGGCGATATCCTACACTGTGGTCTTTGTCACTCTGGTGATATCCTACACTGTGGACTTGTGCCTTGGGTGATATCAAACACTGTGGAATTTCTCCCTCTGGTGAAATCCTACACTGTGGTGTTTGTCCCTTTTGTGGAATCTTACACTGTGGTCTATATCCCTCAATTGATATCCAAGATTGTGGTCTTTGTCCCTCTGGTGATATCCTACACTGTTGTCATTGTCCCTCTGGTGATATCCTACATTGTGCTCTTTGTCCCTCTGCTGATATCCTACAATGTGGTCTTTGTCCCTCTGCTGATATCCCACACTGTCTTCTTTGTTCCTTTTGTGATATCCAACACTGTGGTCATTGTACCTCTGGTGATATCCTACACTGTGGTCTTTGTACCTCTGCTGATATCCCACACTGTCGCATTTGTCCCATAAGTGATATCCAACACTGTGGTCTTTGTCCCTCTTGTGATATCCTACACTGTCGTCTTTGTCCCGTTGGTGATATCCAACACTGTGGACATTGTCCCTTTGGTGATATCTTACACTGTGGACATTGTCCCTCTGGTGATATCCTACACTGTGGGGTTTGTCCATAACATGATATCCTATACTGTGGACATTGTCCCTTTGCTGATATCCTACACTGTGGACATTGTCCTTCTGGTGATATCCTACACTGTGGGCTTTGTCCCTTTGGTGATATCCTACACTGTGGTCTTTGCCCTTCTGGTGATATCCTACACTGTGGTCTTTGTCCCTTTTGTGATATCCTACACTGTGGGCTTTGACGCTCCGGTGATATCCTACACTGTGGTATTTGTCCCTTTTGTGATATCCTACATTGTGGGCTTTGTCCCTTATGTGATATCCGACAGTGTGGAATTTGTCCCTCTGGTGATACCATACATTGTGGTCTTTGTCCCTTTGTTGATCTCATACACTGTGGTCTTTGTCTCTTTTGTGATATCCTACACTGAGGAATTTGTCCCTCTGGTGATATCCTACACTGTGGTCTTTGTCCCTTTGGTGATATCCTACATTGTGGGCTTTGTCCCTTTTGTGATATCCTACACTGTGGACTTTGTCCCTCCTGTGATATCCCACACTGTGGTCTTTGTCCCTCTGGTGATATCCTACACTGTGGTCTATGTCCCTTGGCTGATATCCGACACTGTGGTCTTTGTCCTTCTGGAGATATCCTACACTGTGGGCTTTGTGCCCCAGTTGATATCCTACAATGTGGTCTATGTCCCTTTGCTGATATCCAACACCGTGGGCTTTATCCTTCTGGTGATATCCTACACTGTGGTCTATGTCCATTTGCTGATATCCTATACTGCTGTCTTAGGCCCTTTGGTGATATCCTAAACTGTGGGCTTTTTCCCTCTGCTAATATACTACACTGTGTTCTTTGTCCCTTTGTTGATATCCTACACTGTTGTCCTTGTCCCTCTGGTGATATCCTACACTGTTGTCTTTGTCCTTCTGGTGATATCCTACACTTAGGGCTTTGTCCCTCTGGTGATATCCTACACAGTGGGCTTTGACCCTCTGCTGATATCCTACATTGTGGGCTTTGTCCCTTTTGTGATATCCTACACTGTGTTCTTTGCCCATCTGATCATATCCAACACTGTGGACTTTGTCCCTCTGTGATATCCTACACTGTCGTCTTTGTCCATAAAATGATATCCTGCACTGTTGTCTTTGTCCCTCTGGTGATATCCCACACTGTGGACTTTGCCACTCTGGTGATAGCCTACATTGTGGACTTTGTCCGTAACGTGATATCCTACACTGTTGTCTTTGTCCGTCTGGTGATATCCAACATTGTGGGCTTTGTCCCTTTGGCGATATCCTACACTGTGGTCTTTGTCACTCTGGTGATATCCTACACTGTGGACTTGTGCCTTGGGTGATATCAAACACTGTGGAATTTCTCCCTCTGGTGAAATCCTACACTGTGGTGTTTGTCCCTTTTGTGGAATCTTACACTGTGGTCTATATCCCTCAATTGATATCCAAGATTGTGGTCTTTGTCCCTCTGGTGATATCCTACACTGTTGTCATTGTCCCTCTGGTGATATCCTACATTGTGCTCTTTGTCCCTCTGCTGATATCCTACAATGTGGTCTTTGTCCCTCTGCTGATATCCCACACTGTCTTCTTTGTTCCTTTTGTGATATCCAACACTGTGGTCATTGTACCTCTGGTGATTTCCTACACTGTGGTCTTTGTTCCTCTGCTGATATCCCACACTGTCGCCTTTGTCCCATAAGTGATATCCAACACTGTGGTCTTTGTCCTTCTTGTGATATCCTACACTGTCGTCTTTGTCCCGTTGGTGATATCCAACACTGTGGACATTGTCCCTTTGGTGATATCTTACACTGTGGACATTGTCCCTCTGGTGATATCCTACACTGTGGGGTTTGTCCATAACATGATATCCTATACTGTGGACATTGTCCCTTTGCTGATATCCTACACTGTGGACATTGTCCTTCTGGTGATATCCTACACTGTGGGCTTTGTCCCTTTGGTGATATCCTACACTGTGATCTTTATCCCTCTGGTGATATCCTACACTGTGGTCTTTGTCCTTCTGGTGATATCCTACACTGAGGGCTTTGTCCCTCTTGTGATATTCTGCACAGTGGGCTTTGACCCGCTGCTGATATCCTACATTGTGGGCTTTGTCCCTATTGTGATATCCTACACTGTGTTCTTTGTACCCTCTGATGATATCCTACACTGTGGGCTTTGTCCCTCTGTGATATCCTACACTGTCATCTTTGCCCCTCTGGTGATATCCTACATTGTGGACTTTGTCCGTAACGTGATATCTTACTCTGTTGTCTTTGTCCGTCTGGTGATATCCTACATTGTGGGCTTTGTCCCTTTGGCGATATCCTACACTGTGGTCTTTGTCACTCTGGTGATATCCTACACTGTGGACTTGTGCCTTTGGTGATATCCAACACTGTGGAATTTGCCCCTCTGGTGATATCCTACACTGTGGTGTTTGTCCCTTTTGTGAAATCTTACACTGTGGTCATTGTCCCTCAACTGATATCAAACATTGTGCTCTTTTTCTCTCTGGTGATATCCTACACTGTTGTCATTGTCCCTCTGGTGATATCCTACATTGTGCTCTTTGTCCCTCTGCTGATATCCTACAATGTGGTCTTTGTCCCTCTGCTGATATCCCACACTGTCTTCTTTGTCCCTTTTGTGATATCCAACAATGTGGTCTTTGTACCTCTGGTGATTTCCTACACTGTGTTCTTTGTCCCTCTGCTGATATCCCACACTGTCGCCTTTGTCCCATAAGTGATATCCAACACTGTGTTCTTTGTCCCTCTTGTGATATCCTACACTGTCGTCTTTGTCCCTTTGGTGATATCCTACACTGTGGGCTTTGTCCCGTTGGTGATATCCTACACTGTGGACATTGTCCCTTCGGTGATATCCTACACTGTCGTCTATTTCCCACGGGTGATATCCTACACTGTGGGCTTTGTCCTATGGGTGATATCCGACACTGTGATCTTTGTCGCTCTGGTGATATACTACACTCTGGTCTATGTCCCTTTGGTGATATACTACACTGTGGGCTTTGTCCCTCTGGTGATATCACACACCGTGGTCTAAGTCCCTCTGGTGATATCCCATTCTGTGGGCATTGTCCATAACGTGATATCCTACACTGTGCTCTTTGTCCCTCTGGTGATATCCTACACTGTGGGCTTTGTCCCTTTGGTGATATCCTATACTGTGGACATTGTCCCTCTGCTGATATCCTACACTGTGGGCTTTGTCCATAACATTATATCCTACACTGTGTTCCTTGTCCTCATGGTTAAATCCTGCAATGTTGTCTTTGTCCCTCTGGTGATATCCTACACTGAGGACTATGTCCGTCTGGTGATATCCTACACTGTGGTATTTGTCCCTCTGGTGATAACCTACACTGTAGTCTTTGTCCTTCTGGTGATATCCTACACTGTGGTCTTTGTCCCTTTTGTGATATCCTACACTGTGGACTTTGATGCTTCGGTGATATCCAACACTGTGGTATTTGTCCCTTTGGTGATATCCTACATTGTGGGCTTTGTCCCTTGTGTGATATCCTACAGTGTGGAATTTGTCCCTCTGGTGATATCATACAATGTGGTCTTTGTCCCTTTGTTGATCTCATACACTGTCTTCTTTGTCTCTTTTGTGATATCCAACACTGTGGTCTTTGTACCTCTGGTGATTTCCTACACTGTGGTCTTTGTCCCTCTGCTGATATCCCACACTTTCGCCTTTGTCCCATAAGTGATATCCAACACTGTGGTCTTTGTCCCTCTTGTGATATCCTACACTGTCGTCTTTGACCCTTTGGTGTTATCCTACACTGTGGGCTTTTTCCCGTTGGATATATAGTACACTGTGGACATTGTCCCTTTGGTGATATCTTAATCTGTGGACAGTCTCCCTCTGGTGATATCCTACTCTGTGGGCTTGGTCCATAACATGATATCCTATACTGTGGACATTGTCCCTTTGGTGATATCCTACACTGTGGACATTGTCCCTCTGGTGATATCCTACACTGTGGGCTTTGTCACTTTGGTGATATCCTACACTGTGGTCTTTGTCCCTTTGGTGATATCCTACACTGTGGTCTTTGACCCTTTGTTGATATCCTACAATCATGCCTTTGTCTCTCTGGTGATATCCTAATCTCTGGTCTTTGTCCCTCTGGTCATATTCTACACTGTGGTCTTTGTCCCTTTGATGATATACTATACTGTGGTCTTTGTACCTCTGGTGATATCCTACCATGTGGGCTTTGTCCCTCTGGTGATATCCTACACTGTGGTCCATGTCCCTTTGGTGAAATCCTACACTGTGGGCTTTGTCCCTCTGGTGATATCCTACACTGTCATGTTTTTCCCACGGGTGATATCCTACACTGTGGGCTTTGTAACTTGAGAAATATACAACACTGTGATCTTTGTCGCTCTGGTGATATACTACACTGTGGTCTATGTCCGTTTGGTGACATACTACACTGTGGGCTTTGTCCCTCTGGTGATATCCTACACTGTGGTGTATGTCCATCTGTTGATATCATACACTGTGGTCTTTGTCCCTCTGCTGATATCACACACCGTGGTCTAAGTCCCTCTGGTGATATCCTACACTGAGGGCTTTGTCCCTTTGGTGATATCCTATACTGTGGACATTGTCCCTCTGGTGATATCCTACACTGTGGGCTTTGTCCATAATGTTGTATCCTACACTGTGTTCTTTGCCCCCATGGTGATATCCCGCAATGTTGTCTTTGTCCCTCTGGTGATATCCTACACTGAGGACTATGTCCATCTGGTGATATCCTACACTGTGGTATTTGTCCCTTTGGTGATATCCTACATTGTGGGCTTTGTCCCTTATGTGATATCCTACAGTTTGGAATTTGTCCCTCTGGTGATATCATACACTGTGGTCTTTGTCCCTTTGTTGATCTCATACACTGTGGTCTTTGTCCCTTTTGTGATATCCTACACTGAGGACTTTGTCCCTCTGGTGATATCCTACACTGTGGTCTTTGTCCCTTTGGTGATATCCTACATTGTGGGCTTTGTCCCTTTTGTGATATCCTACACTATGGACTTGTGCCTTTGGTGATATCGAACATTGTGGAATTTGCCCCTCTGGTGATATCCTACACTGTGGTGTGTGTGCCTTTTGTGAAATCTTACACTGTGGACTTTGTCCCTCAATTGATATCCAACATTATTGTCTTTGTCCCTCTGGTGATATTCTACACTATTGTCATTGTCCCTCTGGTGATATCCTACATTGTGCTCTTTGTCCCTCTGCTGATATCCTACAATGTGGTCTTTGTCCCTCTGCTGATATCCCACACTGTCTTCTTTGTTCCTTTTGTGATATCCAACACTGTGGTCTTTGTACCTCTGGTGATTTCCTACACTGTGGTCTTTGTCCCTCTGCTGATAAACCACACTGTCGCCTTTGTCCCATAAGTGATATCCAACACTGTGGTCTTTGTCCCTCTTGTGACATCCTACACTCTCGTCTTTGTCCCTTTGGTGATATCCTACACTGTGGGCTTTGTACCGTTGGTGATATCCTACACTGTGGACATTGTCCCTCTGGTGATATCCTACACTGTGGGCTTTGTCCATAACATGATATCCTATACTGTGGACATTGTCCCTTTGCTGATATCCTACACTGTGGACATTGTCCCTCTGGTGATATCCTACACTTTGGGCTTCGTCCCTTTGGTGATATCCTACACTGTGGTCTTTGTCCCTCTGGTGATATCCTACACTGTGGTCTTTGTCCTTCTGGTGATATCCTACACTGAGGGCTTTGTCCCTCTTGTGATATCATACACAGTGGGCTTTGACCCTCTGCTGATATCCTATACTGTGGGATTTGTCCCTTTTGTGATATCCTACACTGTGTTCTTTGCCCCTCTGATGATATCCTACACTGTGGGCTTTGTCCCTCTGTGATATCCTACACTGTCGTCTTTGTCCCTCTGTTGATATCCCACACTGTGGACTTTGCCCCTCTGTTGATATCCTACATTGTGGACTTTGTCCGTAACGTGATATCCTACACTGTTGTCTTTGTCCGTCTGGTGATATCCTACATTGTGGGCTTTGTCCCTTTTGCGATATCCTACACTGTGGTCTTTGTCAATCTGGTGATATCCTACACTGTGGACTTGTGCCTTTGGTGATATCCAACACTGTGGAATTTGCCCCTCTGGTGATATCCTGCACTGTGGTGTTTGTCCCTTTTGTGAAATCTTACACTGTGTTCTTTGTCCCTCAATTGATATCCAACATTGTGCTCTTTTTCCCTCTGGTGATATCCTACACCTTTGTCATTGTCCCTCTGGTGATATCCTACATTGTGCTCTTTGTCCCTCCTCTGATATCCTACAATGTGGTCTTTGTCCCTCTGCTGATATCCCACACTGTCTTCTTTGTCCCTTTTGTGATATCCAACACTGTGGTCTTTGTACCTCTGGTGATTTCCTACACTGTGGTCTTTGTCCCTCTGCTGATATCCCACACTGTCGCCTTTGTCCCATAAGTGATATCCAACACTGTGTTCTTTGTCCCTCTTGTGATATCCTACACTGCCATCTTTGTCCCTTTGGTGATATCCTACACTGTGGGCTTTGTCCCGTTGGTGATATCCTATACTGTGGACATTGTCCCTTTGGTAATATCTTACTCTATGGACAGTCTCCCTCTGATGATATCCTACTCTGTGGGCTTGGTCCATAACATGATATCCTATACTGAGGACATTTTCCCTTTTGTGATATCCTACACTGTGGACATTGTCCCTCCGGTGAAATTCTACACTGTGGGCTTTGTCACTTTGGTGATATCCTACACTGTGGTCTTTGTCCCTTTCGTGATATCCTACATTGTGGTCTTTGACCCTTTGGTGATATCCTACACTCATGCCTTTGTCCCTCTGGTGATATCCTACACTGTGGTCTTTGTCCTTCTGGTGATATCCTACTCGGTGGTCTTGGTCCCTTTTGTGATATCCTACACTGTGGACTTTGACGCTCCGGTGATATCCAACACTTTGGTATTTGTCCCTTTGGTGATATCCTACATTGTGGGCTTTGTCCCTTATGTGATATCCTGCAGTGTGGAATTTGTCTCTCTGGTGATATCATACACTGCCTTCTTTGTACCTTTTGTGATATCCAACACTGTGGTCTTTGTACCTCTGGTGATTTCCTACACTGTGGTCTTTGTCCTCTGCTGATATCCCACACTGTCGCCTTTGTCCCATAAGTGATATCCAACACTGTGGTCTTTGTCCCTCTTGTGATATCCTACACTGTCGTCTTTGTCCCTTTTGTTGATATCCTACACTGTGGGCTTTGTCCCGTTGGTGATATCCTACACTGTGGACATTGTCCCTTTGGTGATATCTTACTCTGTGGACAGTCTCCCTCTGGTGATATCCTAATCTGTGGGCTTGGTCCATAACATGATATCCTATACTGTGGACATTGTCCCTTTGGTGATATCCTACACTGTGGACATTGTCCCTCTGGTGATATCCTAAACTCTGGTCTTTGTCCCTTCCGCCATATTCTACACTGTGGTCTTTGTCCCTTTGGTGATATACTACACTGTGGGCTTTGTACCTCTGGTGATATCCTACCATGTGGGCTTTGTCCCTCAGTTGATATCCTACACTGTTATACATGTCCCTTTGGTGAAATCCTACACTGTGGGCTTTGTCCCTCTGGTGATATCCTACACTGTCGTCTATTTCCCATGGTTGATATCCTACACTGTGTGCTTTGTCCCTTGGGAAATATACGACACTGTGATCTTTGTCGCTCTGGTGACATAATACACTGTGGTCTATGTCCCTTTGGTGATATACTACACTGTGGGCTTTGTCCCTCTGGTGATATCCTACACTGTGGTCTATGTCCATCTTTTGATATCATACAATGTGGTCTTTGTCCCTCTGCTGATATCACACACCGTGGTCTAAGTCCCTCTGGTGATATCCCATTCTCTGGGCATTGTCCATAACGTGATATCCTACACTGTGCTCTTTGTCCCTTTGGTGATATCCTACACTGTGGGCTTTGACCCTTTGGTGATATCCTATATTGTGGACATTGTCCCTCCGCTGATATCCTACACTGTGGGCTTTGTCCATAACGTTGTATCCTACACTGTGTTCTTTGCCCCCATGGTGATATCCTGCAATGTTGTCTTTGTCCCTCTGGTGATATCCTACACTGAGGACTATGTCCATCTGGTGATATCCTACACTGTGGTATTTGTCCCTCTGGTGATATCCTACACTGTGTTCTTTGTCCTTCTGGTGATATCCTACACTGTGGTCTTTGTCCCTTTTGTGATATCCTTCACTGTGAACTTTGACGCTCCGGTGATATCCTACAATGTGGTATTTGTCCCTTTGGTGATATCCTACATTGTGGGCTTTGTTCCTTATGTGATATCCTACAGTGTGGAATTGTCCCTCTGGTGATATCATACACTGTGGTCTTTGTCCCTTTGGTGATCTCATACACTGTCTTCTTTGTCCCTTTTGTCATATCCAACACTGTGGTCTTTGTACCTCTGGTGATTTCCTACACTGTGGTCTTTGTCCCTCTGCTGATATCCCACACTGTCGCCTTTGTCCCATAAGTGATATCCAACAATGTGGTCTTTGTCCCTCTTGTGATATCCTACACTTTCGTCTTTGTCCCTTTGGTGATATCCTACACTGTGGGCTTTGTCCCGTTGGTGATATCCTACACTGTGGGCATTGTCTCTTTGGCGATATCTTACTCTGTCGACAGTCTCCCTCTGGTGATATCCTACTCTGTGGGCTTGGTCCATAACATGATATCGTATACTGTGGACATTGTCCCTTTGGTGATATCCTACACTGTGTACATTTTCCCTCTGGTGATATCCTACACTGTGGGCTTTGTCACTTTGGTGATATCCTACAATGTGGTCTTTGTCCCTTTGGTGATATCCTACAATCATGCCTTTGTCCCTCTGGTGATATCCTAAAATCTGGTCTTTGTCCCTCTGGTCATATTCTACACTGTGGTCTTTGTCCCTTTGGTGATATACTACACTGTGGGCTTTGTACCTCTGGTGATATCCTACCATGTGGGCTTTGTCCCTCGGGTGATATCCTACACTGTGGTCCATGTCCCTTTGGTGAAATCCTACACTGTGGGCTTTGTCCCTCTGTTGATATCATACACTTTGGTCTTTATCCCTCTGGTGATATCACACACCGTCGTCTAAGTCCCTCTGGTGATATCCCATTCTGTGGGCCTTGTCCATAACGTGATATCCTACACTGTGCTCTTTGTCCCTCTGGTGATATCCTACACTGTGGGATTTGTCCCTTTGGTGATATCCTATTCTGTGGACATTGTCCCTCTGCTGATATCCTACACTGTGGGCTTTGTCCATAACTTTGTATCCTAAACTGTGTTCTTTGCCCCCATGGTGATATCCTGCAATGTTGTCTTTGTCCGTCTGGTGATATCCTACACTGAGGACTATGTCCGTCTGGTGATATCCTACACTGTGGTATTTGTCCCTCTGGTGATTTCGTACACTGTGGTCTTTGTCCTTCTGGTGATATCCTACACTGTGGTATTTGTCCCTTTGGTGATATCCTACATTGTGGGCTTTGTCCCTTATGTGATATCCTACAGTGTGGAATTTGTCCTTCTGGTGATATCATACACTGTGGTCTTTGTCCCTTTGTTGATCTCATACACTCTGGTATTTGTCCCTTTTGTGATATCCTACATTGTGGGATTTGTCCCTTTTGTGATATCCTACACTGTGGACTTTGTCCCTCTTGTGATATCCCACACTGTTGTCTTTGTCCCTCTTGTGATATCCTACACTGTGGACATTTTCCCTCTGGTGATATCCCACACTGTGAGCTTTGCCCCTCTGGTGATATCCTACACTATTGTCTGTGTCCCTCTGGTGATATCCTACACTGTGGTCTATGTCCCTTGGCTGATATCCGAAACTGTGGTCTTTGTCCTTCTGGAGATATCCTACACTGTGGGTTTTGTGCCCCTGTTGATATCCTACAATGTGGTCTATGTCCCTTTGCTGATATCCTACACTGTGGGCTTTATCCCTCTGGTGATATCCTACACTGTGGTCTATGTCCCTTTGGTGATATCCTTACTGCTGTCTTAGTCCCTTTGGTGATATCCTAAACTGTGGGCTTTTTCCCTCTGCTAATCTCCTACACTGTGTTCTTTGTCCCTTTGGTGATATCCTACACTGTGGTCTTTGTCCCTCTGGTGATATGCTACACTGTGGTCTTTGTCCTTCTGGTGATATCCTACACTGAGGGCTTTGTCCCTCTGGTGATATCCTACACAGTGGGCTTTGACCCTCTGGTGATATCCTACACTGTGGACTTTGTCCATCTGGTGATACCCTACCCTGTGGTCTTTGTCCTTCTGGAGATATCCTACACTGTGGGCTTTGTGCCCCTGGTGATATCCTACAATGTGGTCTATGTCCCTTTGCTGATATCCAACACTGTGGGCTTTGTCCCTCTGCTGATATCCTACACTGTGGTCCATGTCCCTTTGGTGAGATCCTACACTTTTTTCTTTGTCACTTTGGTGATATCCTAAACTGTGGGCTTTTTCCCTCTGGTGATATCCTACACTGTGGTCTTTGTCCTTCTGATGATATCCTACACTGAGGGCTTTGTCCCTCTGGTGATATCCCACACTGTGGACTTTGCCCCTCTGGTGATATCCTACATTGTGGACTTTGTCCGTAACGTGATATCCTACACTGTTGTCTTTGTCCGTCTTGTGATATCCTACATTGTGAGCTTTGTCCCTTTGGCGGTATCCTACACTGTGGGCTTTGTCACTCTGGTGATATCCTACACTGTGGACTTGTGCAGTCCATGTGGTGTAGGTACACCCACAGTGCTTTTAGGGAGGGAGTTCCAGGATTTTGACCCAGCGACAGTTAAGGAACGGTGATATATTTCCTAGTCAGGATGGTGAGTGACTTGGAGGAGAACTTCTAGGTGGTCGAAGTTCCTTCCATCAAAAGGTCAGAGGTGAGGATGTTCGCTGATGATTGCACAATGTTCAGCACCATTCACAACTCCTCAGGTACTGAAGCAGACCATGTCCAAATGCAGCAAGACCTGGACAATATCCAGACTTGAATAAATACTGTGGTTACAAAAGCAGGTCAGAGGTTGGGAATCCTGTGACAAGTAACACACCTCCTGACTCCCCTAAAGCCTGTCCACCATCTATAATGCACAAGTCAGGAGTGTGGTGGAATACTCCCCACTTACCTGGTTGACTGCAGCTCCCACAACGCTCAAGAAGCTCAACACCATCCAGGATATCTGCTGCCCTTGTCCTTCTAAATGCTGGAGGTGGTGTCTAAGGAGCCTTGGTGAGTTCCTGCAGTGCATCTTGTAGGTGGTACACACACTGCTGCTACTGTGCGATGGTGGTGGAGGGAGTGAATGTTTGTGGATGTGGTGCCAATCAAGTGGGCTGCTTTGTCCTGGATGGTGTCGAGCTTCTTGAGTGTTGTGGGAGCTACACTCATCCAGGCAAGTGGGGAGTATTCCATCACACTCCTGACTTGTGTCTTGTAGATGGCGGACAGGCTTTGGGGGAGTCAGGAGGTGAGTTACTCGTCACAGGATTCCTAGCCTTGACTTGACCTTGGAGTCACAATTTTTATTCAAGCCTGGATATTGTCCAGGTCGTGCTGCATTTGGACATGGACTGCTTCAGTATCTGAGGAGTTGTGAATGGTGCTGATCATTGTGCAATCATCAGCGAACGTCCCCACTTCTGACCTTACGATGGAGGGAAGGTCAGTGATGAAGCAGCTAAGAGACTAGAACCAGGGGGCACTGTTTAAGATGGTGATGAGGAGACATTTTTTATCTCAAAGGGTTGTTAGTATTTGGAATTATCTTCTCAGAAAGCAGTGGAGGCTGGGTCATTGAATTTATTCAGGACAGAGTTAGGCCGATTTCTGACAGACAAGGGGGTCAAAGGTTATTTGGGGTTGGGAGGTTGGTGGGGGAAAAAAATGAGATGAGGAGAAATGTCTTCACCCAGAGAGTGGAGAGCCTGTGGGATTCGCTACCACAGAAAGTAGTTGAGGCCAAAACATTGTATGTTTTCAAGAAGGAGTTAGATATAGCTCTTGGGGTGAAAGGGATCAAAGGGTATGGGGAGAAAGCGGGAGCAGGATATTGAGTTGGATGATCAGCCATGATCATAATGAATGGTGGAGCAGGCTCAAAGGGCTGAATGGCCTCCTCCTGCTCCTAGTTTCTATGTTTCTATGAAGATATTTGGGCCTGAGGAACTCCTGCAGTGATGTCCTGGAGCTGAGATGACTGACCTCCAACAACCACAACCATCTTCCTTTGTGCTGGGTATGACTCCAACCAGCGGAGAGTTTTCCCCCTGATTCCCATTGACTCCAGTTTTGCTGGGGCTCCTTGATGTCACACTCGGTCAAATGCTGCCTTGATGTCAAGGGCAGTCACTCTCACAATCTCTGTTGATGATTCCTTCCATTACTTTACTGATGATGGAGAGTAGACTGATGGGGCGGTAACTGGCCGGGTTGGATTTGTCCTGCTTTTTGTGTACAGGACATACCTGGGCAATTTTCCACATAGCCGGGTGGATGTCAGTGTTGTAGCTGTACTGGAACAGCTTGGCTAGGGGCACGGCCCCACTGAAATTGGCCATGCTCCAGTTTAACATTTTGACTGTCGATTGCTCCTTGTCCTTTCCCATAGTTATCCTAAACCTTTGGTACAATGGTCATCACTTCCTACACATTCCCCAACAGACACTTGCTCCATGTGACCCACTTCATTGAGCAGAAGCAGAGCCAGGATTTCTCCATCCTCTTTGGGATAGGCACATAGTGAGCAAGAAGGTTCTGTTAAACACAATTCCAAAATTCTCCTCCTTCTCCTGCCCTTTATATTATTCCTATCCCAGACTATATTAGGACACTTGAAGTCCCCATTATAACTACTGTAAAGTTTTTACAGCTCCCTGTGACTTACCTGCAAATGTCCTGCTCTATATCCTTCCCACTAGTTAGTGACCTATAGAATACACCCAGCAACAACATGGTACCACTCTTATTTCTTAGCTCTAACCAAATAGATTCAGTCCTTAACCCCTACAGGACATGTCTTTCTCTGGCGCAATCTAATGTTCTCCAAAATCAACCCTTCCTGCTTTCTTTCCTTGCCAATCTTTCCCAAACATCTTGAATCTAGGAATGTTTAGTACGGAATCCCGCCCTGTTTTTGAATCAGGACATCAGTCCTATGTGACTGTTTGGGCCTGCAGCTCACCAACCTTACTTACCACCGTTTGTGTATTTAAACATAGGCACTGCAGATCTCTGTGCTCACACCTTACCTTCCCACCTCACTTTGTGTCATTAGCAAACTGAGATACGTTACAATCATTCCACTCATCGAAGTCGCAGATAATTATTGCATACAGCTGGGGCCCAAGCAGTGATCCGTACAATACCCCCATTTGAAAATGACCCATTTCTTTCCATTTGTTTTCTGTCCATGAACAAAACCTTATTCCATGCTAATATATTACCCCCAATCCCATGAGCCTAACTTGGTGTGATGACATCTGTGGTGTGAGACCTTCTCGAATATCTTTTGACTATCCAGATACACTACATCTACTTGATTCCCGTTATCACCCGTCCTGGTTACAAGCTCGGACAGCTCCATAGCATTTGTCAATCTAGATTTTCCAGCATGAGACCTCCAAACGCAGGGTCCTGAATCCAGGGCAAGGCCCACAGGTGGCCTCACCATTGCTTGAGAGGCTTGTGGTTCAGCGAACTGTCAAAAGAGAGGCAGTGTAGGTCTGTCACCAGCTCTCCAGGTGGCAAGTGAGACCCCTCACACAACAACAAGATTTCCCCCTAACTCTCTCCCTCGGCCCCTAAACCCCTTCTCACACTCGCCCTCTAGTCCTGGGTCTCCCTCGCCCTCTAGTCCTGGGTCACCCTCGCCCTCTAGTCTTGGGTCGCCCTCACCCTCTAGTCCTGGGTCTCCCTCGCCCTCTTGTCCTGGGTCTCCCTCGCCCTCTAGTCCTGGATCTCCCTCGCCCTCTAGTCCTGGGTCTCCCTCGCCCTCTAGTCCTGGATCACCCTCGCCCTCTAGTCCTGGGTCTCCCTCACCCTTCTGTCCTGGGTCTCCCTCGCCCTCTAGTCCTGGATCACCCTCGCCCTCTAATCCTGGGTCTCCCTCGCCCTCTAGTCCTGGATCACCCTCGCCCTCTAGTCCTGGGTCTCCCTCACCCTCTAGTCCTGGATCACCCTCGCCCTCTTGTCCTGGGTCTCCCTCGCCCTCTAGTCCTGGGTCTCCCTCGCCCTCTAGTCCTGGGTCACCCTCGCCCTCTAGTCCTGGGTCTCCCTCACCCTCTAGTCCTGGGTCTCCCTCGCCCTCTAGTCCTGGATCACCCTCGCCCTCTAGTCCTGGATCACCCTCGCCCTCTAGTCCTGGGTCTCCCTCGCCCTCTAGTCCTGGATCACCCTCGCCCTCTAGTCCTGGGTCTCCCTCGCCCTCTAGTCCTGGATCACCCTCGCCCTCTAGTCCTGGGTCTCCCTTGCCCTCTAGTCCTGGGTCTCCCTCGCCCTCTTGTCCTCGGTCTCCCTCGCCCTCTAGTCCTGGGTCTCCCTCGCCCTCTTGTCCTGGGTCTCCCTCGCCCTCTAGTCCTGGGTCACCAAACGTCCCCTGGGAAACCTGGTACCTGCTGAGCGCTGCTCTCCTGCTCTTCATCTCCGCAGTGATAGATATATTTCGCTCCGTCCATCGGACGGGGGAAGTTGGGAGGAGCTGATGCAGTTTCGGTGTGGAGTGAGACCATGTGGTTGGTGTGTCTGGGCAGAGTGTGGGGGTTCCCTGGTCCTCCTGAGGGGATTAGGGGTTCTGACCCAGCCTGTCACTGCCATCGTTCCACTCATCCCCCAAGGCCTGCTCGACTCGGGGGGGGCTGTTGGTCGCGGCTTCACCTCAGTCACCACGAAGAGGTTTGGGGCTGAGGCGGTGAATCTGGGTGACAGCCGGGTCCCAGCCAATCACAGCAGCCGCCCGCTCTGGACACAGACAGCTCAGCACCGAGGCCCCGAAGGGAGTGGGAACCCCTGTGTCTTTCTAACTCAACTGGAGCGTCTCTGTCTGGAGCAGGGGCTGTGCTGCAGCCACTGAGTTCCTCCACCTGTCCCTCTTCAGCCAAACCCTTCCCCTGCTCCCCAGCACTGGCTGGAGATAACCGGCCAGCTCTGCCCAGCCTACCTGCTGACCGGCCCCACAGACCACCCATTGGTTCATAGGCCGTGCTGGTGCCGGCAAGTCTGGTAAGTTTGAAGTCCATAAATTGAGCTGGGGACCTGCGCTGCTGGCGGACCCCAATCCCTGGCTCCTCAGGTGGTCGGAGTCGAGGCCTGGGATTGGGTATTGAAGCGATGAACCGCGGCTCTGCTCTCCAGACCCTGTCCTTCTGCAGATTTGCCCGCAAGTCCGTGGGTCTGGCTGTTTTGCTGTGGGAAGTTCAGGAGCATTTGGATCTGGAAGGTGGACACCTCTGACCGCTCAGCGGACTTGGTGGACTTTAGCATAGGAGAAGCGTTCTGGCGTTTTGCCTCTGCACAACCAGAACCATCGTGACTTCCTTCCACAGCAGCTCCTCTTCGGACTCTCTCAGGGAGCAAGCCTCTCAGGTCCTGCTTCTCGCAGCGGACAGTCTGAAAGGCTGAGTCTGGAGGACAGTAATTGGGGATGGTGGCTGTCCATGTCAGCCCAGTTCCAGACCGGCGGAGACCCCCACTGGTCCCACAGCTCCCGAGGGCAGGTTCCTCATCAATATCTTCAGCATTTGTCTTCTCAACACAGTCCGACAACCCCCAAGTCTCGGGCTGGCAGGTCTGAGGCCAGCTGTCTTTCTGTTAAGCGGCCAAGTCTTGTGCGAGCAGACAGTCCATCCAACTGGTGTCCCAGCACCATCCAGACAGGGGCTTGTTCCATTGGGTACAGTCTCCCTGCCCCTATCCTTCACCTGGGTGCTTCTCCCTCTCCTCCTGATGGGACTGAAGATGGAATTACAGCTTCTCTTGGGGGCCATGGGGAAGGAGAGGTAGCTGACCTTGGACAGAGAGCTGGCCCGAGCTCGAAGGCTGCCTGTGTTGAACTCATGTCCCAGAGGGCTGCTTCTCCCTGGCTCACTGACTTGTAGATGCGCACTCGCCTGGTAATTACAACACAAACCATGAAGGCAGAGACGGAGACAACATCACAGCAAGACAACCCCTCACCCAACCCAACCTCCTCCAGTCTTAGACAGACCAGCACGCACCACAGGGCAATTTCACACTCAGCACTCTACTAAACTCCCAAAAGTCTCCCAAACCGATAGGAATAATCAGCAGCCTGGGGTGGTTCCCCAATTGGACATTAAATTGTATCTGTGAATAGAGATCCCACACAGTCACTCAGTAACCCCTCTCCCCCAGTGCCCTGTGTTACTGACTGTATCTCTACTGATGTTAATCCAGCTCCCTCACACTGTCACTCAGTAACCCCTCTCCCCCCAGCGCCCTGTGTTACTGACTGTATCTCTACTGATGTTAATCCAGCCTCCTCACACTGTCACTCAGTAACCCCTCTACCCCCCCAGCGCCCTGTGTTACTGACTGTATCTCTACTGATGTTAATCCAGCTCCCTCACACTGTCACTCAGTAACCCCTCTCCCCACAGCTCCCTGTGTTACTGACTGTATCTCTACTGATGTTAATCCAGCTCCCTCACACTGTCACTCAGTAACCCCTCTCCCCCAGCGCCCTGTGTTACTGACTGTATCTCTACTGATGTTAATCCAGCTCCCTCACACTGTCACTCAGTAACCCCTCTCCCTCCAGTGCCCTGTGTTACTGACTGTATCTCTACTGATGTTAATCCAGCTCCCTCACTCAGTAACCCCTCTCCCTCCACCAGCGCCCTGTGTATCTCTACTGATGTTAATCCAGCTCCCTCACACTGTCACTCAGTAACCCCTCTCCCCCCAGTGCCCTGTGTCACTGACTGTATCTCTACTGATGTCAATCCAGGTTCCTCACACTGTCACTCAGTAACCCCTCTCCCCCCAGTGCCCTGTGTTACTGACTGTATCTCTACTGATGTTAATCCAGCTCCCTCACACTGTCACTCAGTAACCCCTCTCCCCCCAGCGCCCTCTGTTACTGACTGTATCTCTACTGATGTTAATCCAGCTCCCTCACACTGTCACTCAGTAACCCCTCTCCCCCCAGCGCCCTGTGTTACTGACTGTATCTCTACTGATGTTAATCCAGCTCCCTCACACTGTCACTCAGTAACCCCTCTCCCCCCAGTGCCCTGTGTCACTGACTGTATCTCTACTGATGTTAATCCAGCTCCCTCACACTGTCACTCAGTAACCCCTCTCCCCCCAGTGCCCTGTATTACTGACTGTATCTCTACTGATGTTAATCCAGCTCCCTCACACTGTCACTCAGTAAACCCTCTCCCCCCAGTGCCCTGTATTACTGACTGTATCTCTACTGATGTTAATCCAGCTCCCTCACACTGTCACTCAGTAAACCCTCTCCCCCAGTGCCCTGTGTTACTGACTGTATCTCTACTGATGTTAATCCAGATACCTCACACTGTCACTCAGTAACCCGTCTCCCCCAGTGCCCTGTGTTACTGACTGTATCTCTACTGATGTTAATCCAGCCTCCTCACACTGTCACTCAGTAACCCCTCTCTCCAAAGCTCCCTGTGTTACTGACTGTATCTCTACTGATGTTAATCCAGCTCCCTCACACTCTCACTCAGTAACCCCTCTCCCCACAGCTCCCTGTGTTACTGACTGTATCTCTACTGATGTTAATCCAGCTCCCTCACACTGTCACTCAGTAACCCATCTCCACCAGTACCCCGTGTTACTGACTGTATCTCTACTGATGCTAATCCAGCTCCCTCACACTGTCACTCAGTAACCCCTCTCCACCCCCCAGCACCCTGTGTTACTGACTGTATCTCTACTGATGTTAATCCAGCTCCCTCACACTGTCACTCAGTAACCCTTCTCCCCCAGCACCCTGTGTCACTAACTGTATCTCTACTGATGTTAATCCAGCTCCCTCACACTGTCACTCAGTAACCCCTCTCCCCCAGTGCCCTGTGTTACTGACTGTATCTCTACTGATGTTAATCCAGCTTCCTCACACTATCACTCAGTAACCCCTCTCCCCCCAGTGCCCTGTGTTACTGACTGTATCTCTACTGATGTTAATCCAGTTCCCTCACACTGTCACTCAGTAACCCCTCTCCCCCCAGTGCCCTGTGTTACTGAGTATCTCTACTGATGTTAATCCAGCTCCCTCACTCAGTAACCCCTCTCCCTCCACCAGCGCCCTGTGTATCTCTACTGATGTTAATCCAGCTCCCTCACACTGTCACTCAGTAACCCCTCTCCCCCAGCGCCCTGTGTTACTGACTGTATCTCTACTGATGTTAATCCAGCTCCCTCACACTGTCACTCAGTAACCCCTCTCCCCCCAGCGCCCTGTGTTACTGACTGTATCTCTACTGATGTTAATCCAGCTCCCTCACACTGTCACTCAGAAACTCATCTCCACCAGTACCCCGTGTTACTGACTGTATCTCTACTGATGTTAATCCAGCTCCCTCACACTGTCACTCAGTAACCCCTCTCCACCCCCCAGCACCCTGTGTTACTGACTGTATCTCTACTGATGTTAATCCAGCTCCCTCACCCTCTCACTCAGTAACCCCTCTCCCCCCAGTGCCCTGTGTCACTGACTGTATCTCTACTGATGTCAATCCAGGTTCCTCACACTGTCACTCAGTAACCCCTCTCCCCCCAGTGCCCTGTGTTACTGACTGTATCTCTACTGATGTTAATCCAGCTTCTTCACACTGTCACTCAGTAACCCCTCTCCCCCCAGTGCCCTGTGTCACTGACTGTATCTCTACTGATGCTAATCCAGCTCCCTCACACTGTCACTCAGTAACCCCTCTCCCCCCAGTGCCCTGTGTTACTGACTGTATCTCTACTGATGTTAATCCAGCTCCCTCACTCAGTAACCCCTCTCCCCCCAGTGCCCTGTGTCACTGACTGTATCTCTACTGATGTTAATCCAGCTCCCTCACACTGTCACTCAGTAACCCCTCTCCCCCCAGTGCCCTGTGTCACTGACTGTATCTCTACTGATGTCAATCCAGGTTCCTCACACTGTCACTCAGTAACCCCTCTCCCCCCAGTGCCCTGTGTTACTGACTGTATCTCTACTGATGTTAATCCAGCTTCTTCACACTGTCACTCAGTAACCCCTCTCCCCCCAGTGCCCTGTGTTACTGACTGTATCTCTACTGATGTTAATCCAGCTCCCTCACTCAGTAACCCCTCTCCCTCCACCAGCGCCCTGTGTATCTCTACTGATGTTAATCCAGCTCCCTCACACTGTCGCTCAGTAACCCCTCTCCCCCAGTGCCCCGTGTTACTGACTGTATCTCTACTGTTGTTAATCCAGCTCCCTCGCACTGTCACTCAGTAACCCCTCTCCCCCAGTGCCCTGTGTCACTGGCTGTATCTCTACTGATGTTAATCCAGCTCCCTCACACTGTCACTCAGTAACCCCTCTCCCCCCAGCGCCCTGTGTTACTGACTGTATCTCTACTGAGGTTAATCCAGCTTCCTCACACTGTCACTCAGTAACCCCTCTCCCCCCAGTGCCCTGTGTTACTGACTGTATCTCTACTGATGTTAATCCAGCTCCCTCACTCAGTAACCCCTCTCCCTCCACCAGCGCCCTGTGTATCTCTACTGATGTTAATCCAGCTCCCTCACACTGTCACTCAGTAACCCCTCTCCCCCCAGTGCCCTGTGTTACTGAGTATCTCTACTGATGTTAATCCAGCTCCCTCACTCAGTAACCCCTCTCCCTCCACCAGCGCCCTGTGTATCTCTACTGATGTTAATCCAGCTCCCTCACACTGTCACTCAGTAACCCCTCTCCCCCAGCGCCCTGTGTTACTGACTGTATCTCTACTGATGTTAATCCAGCTCCCTCACACTGTCACTCAGTAACCCCTCTCCCCCCAGCGCCCTGTGTTACTGACTGTATCTCTACTGATGTTAATCCAGCTCCCTCACACTGTCACTCAGAAACTCATCTCCACCAGTACCCCGTGTTACTGACTGTATCTCTACTGATGTTAATCCAGCTCCCTCACACTGTCACTCAGTAACCCCTCTCCACCCCCCAGCACCCTGTGTTACTGACTGTATCTCTACTGATGTTAATCCAGCTCCCTCACCCTCTCACTCAGTAACCCCTCTCCCCCCAGTGCCCTGTGTCACTGACTGTATCTCTACTGATGTCAATCCAGGTTCCTCACACTGTCACTCAGTAACCCCTCTCCCCCCAGTGCCCTGTGTTACTGACTGTATCTCTACTGATGTTAATCCAGCTTCTTCACACTGTCACTCAGTAACCCCTCTCCCCCCAGTGCCCTGTGTCACTGACTGTATCTCTACTGATGCTAATCCAGCTCCCTCACACTGTCACTCAGTAACCCCTCTCCCCCCAGCGCCCTGTGTTACTGACTGTATCTCTACTGATGTTAATCCAGCTCCCTCACTCAGTAACCCCTCTCCCCCCAGTGCCCTGTGTCACTGACTGTATCTCTACTGATGTTAATCCAGCTCCCTCACACTGTCACTCAGTAACCCCTCTCCCCCCAGTGCCCTGTGTTACTGACTGTATCTCTACTGATGTCAATCCAGGTTCCTCACACTGTCACTCAGTAACCCCTCTCCCCCCAGTGCCCTGTGTTACTGACTGTATCTCTACTGATGTTAATCCAGCTTCTTCACACTGTCACTCAGTAACCCCTCTCCCCCCAGTGCCCTGTGTCACTGACTGTATCTCTACTGATGTTAATCCAGCTCCCTCACTCAGTAACCCCTCTCCCTCCACCAGCGCCCTGTGTATCTCTACTGATGTTAATCCAGCTCCCTCACACTGTCGCTCAGTAACCCCTCTCCCCCAGTGCCCCGTGTTACTGACTGTATCTCTACTGTTGTTAATCCAGCTCCCTCGCACTGTCACTCAGTAACCCCTCTCCCCCAGTGCCCTGTGTCACTGTCTGTATCTCTACTGATGTTAATCCAGCTCCCTCACACTGTCACTCAGTAACCCCTCTCCCCCCAGCGCCCTGTGTTACTGACTGTATCTCTACTGAGGTTAATCCAGCTTCCTCACACTGTCACTCAGTAACCCCTCTCCCCCCAGTGCCCTGTGTTACTGACTGTATCTCTACTGATGTTAATCCAGCTCCCTCACTCAGTAACCCCTCTCCCTCCACCAGCGCCCTGTGTATCTCTACTGATGTTAATCCAGCTCCCTCACACTGTCACTCAGTAACCCCTCTCCCCCAGTGCCCCGTGTTACTGACTGTATCTCTACTGTTGTTAATCCAGCTCCCTCGCACTGTCACTCAGTAACCCTTCTCCCCCAGGTGTATTTGGGGTTGGATTTTATTCCCAGGGTGTGTGTCCTGTGGTGTGTCCTGTGGAGGTGGAGTTGGATTGCTGTGTAACGTCCACTCCTGTCCAGTCCCCTGGCCCCTGCAGTGATGCCCCCTGCGCTGGGACATTAGCCCCACGTTGAGGGAGGTACCGGAGCACTTTTCCAATTGATAGGCCTGTGGTCAGCACCATGGTCCATCTCTGTGGGCGGCGATGAGGGTGCTGGGGGTTACCCCGGCTCTGGGTTAACAGGCCTGGTGAGGGGTCTCAGGGTGGACAGGGTGGGTACAGGGCACAGTGAGGGGGTGTTGCAGCTCTCAGGGGTTCTCCGTAAAGGAGGTACGCTCCCTCCTCCTGTACGAGGCCCCAGCAGTGCTACCCACCAGGTACCCGTTACCCCCCACCCCCACCAGTCTCTGTGGAACTGCCCCCAGGCAAAGGGCTATTAATTGGCCACTTTATGGCCTGAGTTGGCATGGGGTAGACCACAGCTCCCAATAGTGCTGGGGTCAAGGATGGGCACGCGCTGTCTGGGGAAGTGCCCACGGTGTTTTATGGCCCTCTCGCTCCACATCCCCCCACCACACAGGGTACAAACCCGTCTGACTGGGAGCATCACATCCTGACTAAACTGCCCACCATTGCATCTCTCCCCAACATGCACACGCATACACACATGTACACACACATATGCACACACACACACAAACAGACACACTCATACACACGCTCATGCACATGCAAACATAAACAAACACAGACACACGCATACACACGTGTACACACACATGTGCACGCACACACACACTCATACACATGCACATGCAAACACAAACAGACACATGCACACAGATACACATACGCACATAAACACACACATATATGCACACACACACATGCACGCACACACACACAAACATACACACACACGCACACACACACACAGACACACATAAACAAACACATACACACACATGCGCACACACACATACATACACACACACACACACATGCACATACATACGCACATACACACACACGCACATACATACGCACACACACAGAAACACATACGCACATACACACACATAAACACACACACACATGCACACACACACATGTGCACACACATGCACACACACGGGCACATACACACAAGCACACATAAACACACACATACGTGCACACACACATGCGCGCACACACACACATACATAGACACATAGACACATACATACACACATAAACATACACACACATACACACACGCACACCCACAAACACACACACATGCGCACATACACACACACATGCGCACACACACACACATACAAACACACACATGCATGCACACACACATAAACACACACACTCATGTGCATACACAGGCACATATGCACATGCACACACACACATACACACATAAACACACACTCATGCGCACATACAGACACAAACACAAACACACACACAAATATGCGTGCACACACACACAAACATACACACACACAAACATACACACACACACACATACACACATAAGCACACACATACATGCACATACACATGCGCGCACACACACAGACACACAAATACATGCACACACACAGATGCACACACATACACACACACAGACACATACACACATGCACACATAAACACACACATACGTGCACATACACATGCGCACACACACACAGACACACACATACATGCACACACACAGACGCACACACATACACACACACACACAGACACATACACACATGCACACATAAACACACACATACATGCACATACACATGCGCACACACACACAGACACACAAATACATGCACACACACAGACGCACACACATACACACACACACACACACAGGCACACACACACATGCACACATACACATATATACATATATACACACATACACACATAAACATACACACACATACGCACACACACATATGCGCATGCACACACACATACAAACACACAACTGCGCCCACACACAGGCGTGTACACATGCGTGCACACACACACACACACACACACACACAGGAAGCATAGCAATCACATTGAGCTGTTAAAAGCCAGGACAGCACATTCTTATCGAGTTCACTTCAATCCATGCAGAACACACCAAGAGCAAACCATGGACATCATGCAGGTGATGTACACCATCCAGTTACCTGGTCACACACTTGCTGAGTGACCTTTCTCCTTCTCTTGAGGATACCAAGAGTATTTCCTAAAGATCCCTGGCACCGCTCCCAAAAGGTTTGAGGGAACTGAGGGATAGAGGAGAGTGAGAGAGGGGAGGAAAGGAGGGCAGGAGAGGTTCAGATGTGAGAATGGGGAATCCAGGATGAAAACAGGAAACTGCAGCATTTTCAGGGACCCTCAGCACATCCTCCGTGTGAAATGGACTCCGACCACTTTCTGGGTGTGATTCGTGTTGGTATTTGTGTCTATCTCTCCTTTACTCTCTGTGGATCTCTTTCCATCTCCTTTTCTTTCTGTCTTTCAATCCTCCACTCCTTCCATTTCTCCATCTCCCTCCTCCTTCTCTCCCTCCTCCTTCTCTCCCTCCCTTCTCGCTCTTTACCTCCTCCCTCTCTCTCCCCTTTCCCTCTCTCTTTCTCTGTCCTCTCCCCTTCCCCTCCCTCATTCCCTCTCTCTCTCTCCCTCCCCTCCCTCATTCCCTCTCTCTCTCCCTCCCCTCCCTCATTCCCTCTCTCTCTCTCCCTCCCCTCCCTCATTCCCTCTCTCTCTCCCTCCCCTCCCTCATTCCCTCTCTCTCTCTCCCTCCCCTCCCTCATTCCCTCTCTCTCTCCCTCCCCTCCCTCATTCCCTCTCTCTCTCTCCCTCCCCTCCCTCATTCCCTCTCTCTCTCTCCCTCCCCTCCCTCATTCCCTCTCTCTCTCCCTCCCCTCCCTCATTCCCTCTCTCTCTCCCTCCCCTCCCTCATTCCCTCCCCCTCTCTCCCTCCCCTCCCTCATTCCCTCCCCCTCTCTCCCTCCTGTCCCTCATTCCTTCCCCCTCTCTCCCACCCCTCCCTCTTTCCCTCCCCTCTCTCCCTCCCCTCCCTCTTTCCCTCCCTCTCTCTCCCTCCCCTCCCTCTTTCCCTCCCCCTCTCTCCCTCCCCTCCCTCTTTCCCTCCCCCTCTCTCCCTCCCCTCCCTCTTTCCCTCCCTCTCTCTCCCTCCCCTCCCTCTTTCCCTCCCCCTCTCTCCCTCCCCTCCCTCTTTCCCTCCCCCTCTCTCCCTCCCCTCCCTCTTTCCCTCCCCCTCTCTCCATCCCCTCCCTCTTTCCCTCCCCTCTCTCCCTCCCCTCCCTCTTTCCCTCCCCCTCTCTCCCTCCCCTCCCTCTTTCCCTCCCCCTCTCTCCATCCCCTCCCTCTTTCCCTCCCCTCTCTCCCTCCCCTCCCTCTTTCCCTCCCCCTCTCTCCCTTCCCTCCCTCTTTCCCTCCCCCTCTCTCTCTCTCTCATGACCTTTCCTCTCCATCTCTTTCCCTCCCTTCCTCTCTCTCCCTCCCCTCTTTTTCCTTCACCTCTCCCCTTCCTCGCTCTCCCTTCATCTCTTTTTCTACCCCCCTTTCTTTCCATTCGCTCCCTCAGTCTCTCTCTCTCTCTCTCTATCTCTCTCCCCCTGCCTCCCTCAGTGTCTCCTGTTCTCTCTCTCTATCTCTATCTGTCTCTCTTTCTCTGCCTCTCACTGTCTCCCTCTCTCTATCTGTCTGTTTCTGTCTCTCTCTCTGTCTCTCTCTCTTTCTCTGTCTCTCTGTCTCTCTCTCTCTCTTTCTCTGTCTCTCTCTGTCTCCCTCTCTCTCTCTGTCTCTCTGTCTCTCTCTCACTCTCTCTCTCTCTCTCTTTCTCTCTGTCTCTCTCTGTTTCTTTTTCTCTCTGTCTCTCTGTCTGTTTCTCTCACTCTCTGACTCTCTGTCTCTGTCTCTCTCTGTCCCTTTCTCTCTCTTTCTCTCTGTCTCTCTCTGTCTCTCTCTCTCTCTGTCTCTCTCTCTCTCTCTGTTTCTCTCACTCTCTGTTTCTCTCTCCCTCTCTCTCTGTCTGTTTCTCTCTCACTCTGTCTCTCTCTCGCTCTCTCTGTCTCTCTCTGTCCCTTTCTCTCTCTTTCTCTCTGTCTCTCTCTGTCTCTCTCTCTTTCTGTCTCTCTCTCTCTCTGGCTCCCTCTCTCTGTCTGTTTCTCTCTCTCTCTCTCTGTCCCTCTCTCTCTGTCTCTCTCTCACTCTCTCTCTCTCTGTCCCTCTCTCTCTCTCTTTCTCTCTGTCTCTCTCTGGTTCTTTCTCTCTGTCTCTCTCTCTCTGTCTCTCTCTTTCTCTGTTTCTCTCTCTCTCTGTTTCTCTCTCCTTGTCTGTTTCTCTCTCACTCTGTCTCTCTCTCTCTGTCTCGCTCTGTCCCTTTCTCTCTCTTTCTCTCTGTCTCTCTCTGTCTCTCTCTATATCTGTTTCTCTCTCCCTCTCTCTCTCTGTCTGTTTCTCTCTCACTCTGTCTCTCTCACTCTGTCTCTCTCTCTCTGTCTCGCTCTGTCCCTTTCTCTCTCTTTCTCTCTGTCTCTCTCTATCTCTCTCTGTCTCTCTCTGTCCCTCTCTCTCTTTCTCTCTCTCTGTTTCTTTCTCCCTCTGTCTCTCTCTCTCTCTGTTTCTCTCTCTCTCTCTCTGATTCTCTCTCTCTCTGTTTCTCCCTCTCTCTCTCTGTGTGTCTCTCTCTGCCTCTCTCTCTCTCTGTCTCTCTCACTCTCTCTCTCTGTCTCTCTCTCTCTGTCTCTCTCACTCTCTCTGTCTCTCTCACTCCCTCTCTCTGTCTCTCTCTCTCTCTGTCTCTATCTGTCTGTCTCTCTCTCTCACTCTCTCTCTCTCACTCTGTCTCTCTTTCTCTCTGTCTCTCTCTCGCTCTCTGTCTCTCTCTCTCTCACTCTCTCTCACTCTGTCTCTCTCTCTCTCTGTCTCTCTCTCGCTCTCTGTCTCTCTCTCTCTCACTCTCTCTCTCTCTTTCTTTCGCTCTCTCTCTCTCGCTCTCTCGCTCTCTCTCTCTCTCTCTCTCTCTCTGTCTCTCTCTCTTTCTCTCAGTGATACTCTCCCTGTGCAGTTGCTCCTGACTCTCGGAGTCTCGGCTGCTCTCTGACGCTCTGACCTGTGTCTCCTGTCCAGCCTTCCTGCTGATGCTGAGGGTCAGTTTGATGGTGCCTCCCAGTGGGGGCATGTTCTGCTGGGCGGAGAGGAGACGGGGGTATCTGGTGACAGCCGGGGGGGTATCTGGACTTCCCAGTTTCAGCTCCTGACACGCGGCCTTTGGCCTGGTGGTGATTCCTGAGAGACGCCTGTCCGAGGGAGTCTCGGTGCCCCTGCTGTGTGGTCTGGGCTGGGGAAACCCCGTAGCGGTGTGGAGGCTGACTGGCAGCGTGGACTCAGCTCGCCCACAGACCCCGGGATCACCGCCATCCTGCTGAATCACAAACACAGGGAAAAGAGACAGGAAAACCAGCCGGGACATGGAGACCCTCCTGAAACAGGCTCCGACAGGAATGATCCCCCCTTCCCTGGTTAGGGGAGGAGCAGAGACTCTGCTGGGAAAGATCAAAGACCCAGGCACTGGATCTGCCCAGATCCCTGATCCCAGCCAATGGGGAGGGGGGGTGACCGGAGACTCGGCCACTGGCTGGAGAGCCAATCACATTCCCACATACCTGTCTCCGGGCAGGAATATCGCACTCGGGACCTGAGAGGCCAACAGCAGCATTCCCAATCCCTTGGGCAATGACTCCAGGAGCGGGATTCCCAATCCCAGGAGGACGGACTCCGGGAGCGGGATTCCCAATCCCAGGAGGAAGGAATCCAGGAGCGGGATTCCCAATCCCATGGGCAATGACTCCAGGAGCGGGATTCCCAATCCCAGGAACTTGGACTCCGGGAGCTGGATTCCCAATCCCAGGAGGACGGACTCTGGGAGCGGGATTCCCAATCTCCAAGAGATGTCCGGAAACTGGAAGCCGGGGATTACAGTGTAGAGGAGGTGTTGGTTCACTGGCAATACCACTGGACCAGAACAGAGAGCCCCAGGCTACTGCTCTGGGGCCCAAGTTCAAACCTCACCCTGGCAACTGCTGGAATTTAAATTCAGTTCATAAACCTGGAATTAGAAACATAGAAAATAGAATCAGGAGTCGGTCTCTCAGCCCTGTGAACCTGCTTCACTATTCAATATGATCATGGCTGATCCTCTCTCCCAATGCCGTACTCCCGCTCTCTCCCAATGCTGTACTCCCGCTCTCTCCCAATGCTGTACTCCCGCTCTCTCCCAATGCTGTACTCCCGCTCTCTCTCAATGCCGTACTCCCGCTCTCTCTCAATGTCGTACGCCCGCTCTTTCCCAATGCCGTACTCCCGCTCTCTCTCAATGTCGTACGCCCGCTCTTTCCCAATGCCGTACTCCCGCTCTCTCCCAATGCCATACTCCCGCTCTCTCTCAATGCTGTACTCCCGCTCTCTCCCAATGCCGTACTCCCCCTCTCTCTCCATACCCCTTGGTGCCTTTAGAGTCTAGAAATCCATTTCCTTCTTAAATATATTCAGTGACCCGGACTCCACAGCTTCTGTGGTAGAGAATTCCACAGGTTCACCACCCTCTGAGTGAAGAAATATCTCCTCATCTCAATCCTAAATAGCCTACCCCGTATCCTGAGATTGTGACCTCTTCTTCTAGAACATCCAGCCAGAGGAAACATCATCCCTGCATCCAGTCTGTCCATCCCTGTCAGAATTTTATACATTTCAATGAGATCCCCTCTTATTCTTCTAAACTCCAGTGAATACAGACCTAGTTGACCCAATCTCTCCTCATACAACAAACCAGCCATCCCAGGAATCAGTCTGGTGAACCTTCACTGCTCTCCCTCTATGGCAAGTGTATCCTTTCTTAGGTAAGGAGACCAAAACTGCACACAATACTCCAGGTGTGGTCTCACCAAGGCCCTGTACAGCTGCAGTAAGACATCCATCTACCACTGATGTAAGGGTAACCAGTCTGTAACTCACTGTTCTCTCCCTCCCTCCTTTTTTAAATAGTGGGGTTACATTCGCCACCCTCCAAACTGCCGGATTGTTCCAGAATCTACAGAATTTTGGAAGATGACAACCAACGTGCCCACTATTTCCAGGGCCACCTCCTTTAGTACCCTGGGATGCAGATTATCAGGCCCTGGGATTTATCAGCTTTCAGTCCTGTTAATCTCTCCAGCACTATTGTTTTAGTAATACTAATTTATTTCAGTTCCTCCTCCTCACTAGACCCTCGATTCCCTGGTGTTTCTGGGAAGTTATTTGGGTCTTCCTCCATGAAGACAGAACTAAAGTAGCTGTTTAATTGCTCTGCCATTTCCTGGTTCTCTATAATAAATTCTCCTGTTTCAGACAATAAGGGACCTACATTTGTCTTCACTAATCTTTTTCTCTTAACATATTTATAAAAGATTTACAGTCCATTTTTACCTTCCTTGCAAGTTTACTCCCAGACTCTATTTTTCCCTCTTAATCAATCTCAAGGGAGAGGGAGGGCACAAGATTCCACCCAATGAGGAGCTGCATGGAAAGTGAGAGCTGAGCGTCTCCTCACACTGTAGTTCTCAGCTGTCACCACCAGAAGGTGGTGATGCTTCATAGACGATCTCCAGTCTGGCAGCAGACTCTCTGGGGTGGTAAGCTAACATGAGGATCTGTGCAAAATGAATGATTAATGTACACCGAGGGATAGTGTACGATAGGTGAGAGAGTAAAGCTGTTGAATTGACATAAGCAAGAGCTGGAGCCTCTCCAGGAGATTGTCCATGGAGCTGCGGTAATTATAGTTTTGATAAATGTAGGACTGTAACTTTAAGAATAATCATGTGCGGTAAGATCACATGACCTGTGTAAACCAATCAGTTCATAACGGAGGAACCTCCAGGAGAGAATTCTTGTTACGGAGTTTGATGCAAGCCTGTAACTGCTGTTGCTGCCTTGTAAATAAAGGTTCAATGTTGAGTGAAATGGGTGGGAATATCAGCTCTGCTACCATCTGGTGGTGACAGCTGAGAACTGCAGCATGAGGAGGCACTGAGCTCCCACTCTCTGTGCAGCACCTCACTGGGTGGAATCTTGTACCCTCCCTCCCTGCTCCCCTCTGCGCCGGGTTTGGTGGCGAGTGTTGGTAGGGGCATTTAATGGGGTTAGACGAAGTGGGAGGGGGGGGGTGTTGCCGCTGCTTCCCACCCTCCACTCTGCTTTAGTCAGTGATGGAAAGGCCTGAGAATGGTCTTCCCCCTCCCCCCAACATCAACCAAGGCCCTTCAGTCAGCCATTACAGCCCATTAAAGGGCCTCATTCCACCAATAGGAACCCAGTGGCTGGTGGATGGCGCTCGCCATGTGGGGGAGCGAGACAGGCAAATCCTGGTGTCTCGCTCGCAGATCCCCGGGTGTCGGGGAGGGTCTCTCATTCTGTGTCGGAACAACAGCTGGCATCAGGAGCGTGATGGAATACTCCCCACTTGCCTGGATGAGTGCAGCTCCCACAACACTCAAGAAGCTCGACACCATCCAGGACAAAGCAGCCGCTTGATTGGCACCACATCCACAAACATTCACTCCCTCCACCACCAACACACAGTAGCAGCTGTGTGTACCATCTACAAGATGCACTGCAGAAACTCTCCAAGGCCCCTTAGACAGCACCTTCCAAACCCACGACCACTACCATCTAGAAGGACAAGAGCAGCAGATAGATGGGAACACCACCACCTGGAAGTTCCCCTCCAAGTCACTCACCACCCTGATTTGGAAATATATCGCCATTCCTTCACTGTCACTGGGTCACAATCCTGGAACTCCCTCCCTTACAGCACGGTGGGTGTACCTACACCACATGGACTGCAGCGGCTCAAGAAGGCAGCTCGCCACCACCTTCTCAAGGGGCAACTAGGGATGGGCAATAAAAGCTGGGCCCAGCCAGTGATGCCCACATCCTGTGAATGATTGAATAAAAACCCCCAGTTGCTTCACAGATGTCGTTTAGGGGTGGAAACCTGACATGCACACCCAGTCCTGGTCTACATAATCCCAGTCCCACATCATCAACTTTTGACTACCCGGTGAAGTGTCCCAGCAGGTCAGACAGTTGTAAGAGACAACAGGAGAGGGTTCACTACCACCTGCTCACAGGCACCAGCCTACCCGACAATACCCTCAGCCCAAAGAAGCATTGGGATGTTGTTCTCACCAGCTCAGAGTAAAGGGCAGAAGTCGGAGTTTGCCTGGGTTCAGAGGAAGCAGTACCTCTATCCATCTCCACCCCCAACCATCACACTACCAGGGACTGACAGTACCCCAGGAGCCCCACACCTGCACATTCAGCTACTGCAGCCTCTCCTTCATCTGGAGACAGGGGTGAGAAGTAACACAGAGTAAGAGGAGGAGCCCTCAGCTCAGGAGAGCGGCTCAGAGATACCCCCTGCTGCTTCCTGACACCCCCCACACTGCTCCGGTCCGAACATGGACATTTCACCCTCTGCAGGGTGAGGCGAGAGATGTCCATCTGAACTGGGGCTGATGTACATCTTCCCTGTCAGGGTCTGTGTGTGAGGGATGCGGGTGTCCCTGATCCCACACCCAGTGCACAGGGTGTGACTGAGAGCCACAGGATAGAGACAGCTCAGCACTGGGGGCCAGGTGAAAGCTGGGCTCTGGGCCTGTCAAACGTTTGTTAACCAACAGCGCAGGACTAACCCTCGAGGAGGGGGAACCCCTATGGGGGTTTAAATGAACTGAGCCTAATGATAAGAAACTGGAAGGAGTGAGAGTTTGGATTTCACTGACCCCGGGTTGGGGGGTTGGGGTGGGGAGGGCGGTGGCAGGTCACTAATGGGATCTGGAGAGAGCAACCCTGCCACTGGAACCTGGGATCCCAACGCTGGTCTTGAGGGAATGTGCAGCATCAATTCCCCAACTGGTGTCGGCTTTGGTGCAGAAAGAATAGACCCAAGTCAGACTCCGAGAAATCCAGGCTGATTCCCAGTATAGTAGTGAGGGTGGGCGCTTAATGAGGGAGCACAGCACTGTCAGAGGGTCAGTACTGAGGGAGTGCTGCACTGTCCGAGCGTCAGTACTGAGGGAGTGCTGCACTGTCACAGGGTCAGTACTGAGGGAGTGCTGCACTGTCAGAGGGTCAGTACTGAGGGAGTGCCGCACTGTCAGAGGGTCAGTACTGAGGGAGTGCTGCACTGTCAGAGGGTCAGTACTGAGGGAGTGCTGCACTGTCAGAGGGTCAGTACTGAGGGAGTGCTGCACTGTCAGAGGGTCAGTACTGAGGGAGTGCTGCACTGTCAGAGGGTCAGTACTGAGGGAGTGCCGCACTGGCAGAGGGTCAGTACTGAGGGAGTGCTGCACTGTCAGAGGGTCAGTACTGAGGGAGTGCTGCACTGTCAGAGGGTCAGTACTGAGGGAGTGCTGCACTGTCAGAGGGTCAGTACTGAGGGAGTGCTGCACTGTCAGAGGGTCAGTGCTGAGGGAGTGCTGCACTGTCAGAGAGTCAGTACTGAGATTACTAGTGCAAGGGTAAATAGGGTGGTCAACAGGACTTTAAACTAGAAAGTGGGAGGTGAGTGAAGGTTAAAACTCCAAGAAGTATGACTAATGGGAAACAAAGCAGCAGGTTAGTGTGTGGGGAGGTGGATTCAACTTCATGGAAAATTATGAAAAAACTGAAAAGAAAGGAGAGCCCAGGAGAGGCTATTAAAGTCTCCAGAACACAAAATAGGACAGAGTGTTTGGAAAGGGCTAGGAATCTAACTTCAAGCACATCAGATAAAGGGACGACAATGAGAAAGGGGATGGGAAATACAGGACTGAAGGTGTTGTATCTGAATGCACGCAGTATACGAAATAAGGTAAATGAGCTTGTGGCGCAGATTGAAATTGGCAGGTATGATGTGGTGGGCATTACGGAGACATGGCTGCAAGGGGATCAGGACTGGGAGCTAAATATCCAAAAGATAGGCAGGTTGGCAGAGGGGGTGGGGTTGCTTTGTTAGTAAGAAATGAAACTAAATCGATAGCAAGAAGTGATGTAGGGTCAGATGATGTAGAATCTGTGTGGGTAGAGTTGAGGAACCGCAAAGGTAAAAAAACCATAATGGGAGTTATGTACAGGCCTCTGAACAGTAGTCAGGATGTGGGGCACAGGATACACCAGGAGATAGAAAAGGTGTGTAAGAAAGGCAAAGTTACAGTGGTCATGGGGGATTTCAATATGCAGGCAGACTGGGAAAATCAGGTTGGTAGTGGATCCCAAGAAAAGGAATTTGTGGAATGTCTACGAGATGGCTTTTTGGATCTGCTTGTGGTGGAGCCCACTAGGGAACAGGCAATTCTAGATTTAGTGACGTGTAATGAAGCAGATTTGATAAGGGAGCTTAAGGTGAAGGAACCCTTAGGAGGAAGTGACCATAATATGATAGAATTTACCCTGCAATTTGAGAGGAAAAAGCTGGAATCAGATATAACGGTATTACAGTTGAATAAAGGCAACTAGAGAGGCATGAGGGAGGAGCTGGCCAGAATTGACTGGGAGATGAGCCTAGCAGGAAAGACAGTGGAACAGCAATGGCAGGAGTTTCTGGGAGTAATTTGGGAGACACAGCTAAAATTCATCCCTAGGAAGAAGAAGCATACTAAAGGGAGGATGAGGCAACCATGGCTGACAAGGGACGTCAGGGACAGCATAAAAGCTAAAGAGAAAGCATACAATGCGGCGAAGAGCAGTGGATTGGGGATTGGGAAGCCTACAAAGACCAACAGAGGACAACTAAAAAAGAAATAAGGAGGGAGAAGATTAAATATGAGGGTAAACCAGCCAGTAATACAAAAGAAGATTGCAAGAGTTTTTTTTTAGATATATAAAGGGTAAGAGAGAGGCAAAAGTGGACATTGGGCCGCTGGAAAATGACACTGGAGAAGTAATAGTGGGGAACAAAGAAATGGTGGAGGAACTGAATAGGTACTTTGCGTCAGTCTTCACGGTGGAAGACACGAGTGACATCCCCAAAGTTCAAGAGAGTCAGGGGGCAGAGGTGAGTATTGTGGCCATTACCAAGGAGAAGGTGCTGGGAAAACTGAAAGGTCTGAAGGTGGATAAATCACCCGGACCAGATGGATTACATCCAGAGTTCTGAAGGAGATAGCTGAAGAGATAGTGGAGGCGATAGTGGTGATCTTTCAGGAAACACTGGAGTCAGGGCGGGTCCCAGAGGACTGGAAAATCACTAATGTAACCCCTCTGTTTAAGAAGGGATTGAGGCAAAAGACAGGAAATTACAGGCCAATTAGCCTGACCTCGGTCGTTGGTAAGATTTTAGAGTCCATTATTAAGGATGAGATTTCAGAATACTTGGAAGTGCATGGTAAAATAGGGCAAAGACAGCATGGTTTCATCAAGGGGAGGTCATGCCTGACAAATCTGTTAGAATTCTTTGAGGAGGTAATGAGTTGGTTAGACAAAGGAGACCCAATGGATGTTAAGTACTTGGACTTCCAGAAGGCCTTTGACAAGGTGCCGCACAGGAAGCTGCTCAGTAAGATAAGAGCCCATGGTGTTAGAGGCAAGGTACTAGCGTGGATAGAAGATTGGCTGTCTGGCAGGAGGCAGAGAGTGGGGATAAGGGGGTCCTTCTCAGGATGGCGGCCGGTGACTAGTGGAGTTCCGCAGGGGTCAGTGTTGGGACCACAACTTTTCACTTTATACATTAATGATCTAGATGAAGGAACTGAGGGCATTCTGGCTAAGTTTGCAGATGATACAAAGATAGGTGGAGGGACAGGTAGTATTGAGGAGGAGGGGAGGCTGCAGAAGGATTTGGACAGGTTAGGAGAATGGGCAAAGAAGTGGCAGATGGAATACAACATGGGGAAGTGTGAGGTCATGCACTTTGGTAGGAAGAATAGAGGCATAGACTATTTTCTAAATGGGAAGAGAATTCAGAAATCTGGAGTGCAAAGGGTCTTGGGAGTCCTAGTCCAGGATTCTCTTAAGGTTAACTTGCAGGTTGAGTCAGTGGTTAGGAAGGCAAATGTAATGTTGGCATTTATTTCGAGAGGACTAGAATATAAAAGCAGGGATGTGCTGCTGAGGCTTTATAAGGCTCTGGTCAGACCACATTTAGAATATTGTGAGCAATTTTGGGCCCCATATCTCAGGAAGGATGTGCTGGCTCTGGAGAAGGTCCAGAGGAGGTTCACGAGAATGATCCCAGGAATGAAAGGCTTAACATATGAGGAACATTTGAGGACTCTGGGTCTGTACTCGATGGAGTTTAGAAGGATGAGGGGGGATCTGATTGAAACTTACAGAATACTGAAAGGCCTGGATAGAGTGGACGTGGGGAAGATGTTTCCATTAGTAGGAGAGACTAGGACCCGAGGGCACAGCCTCAGAGTAAAGGGAAGACCTTTTAGAACAGAGATGAGGAGAAACTTCTTTAGCCAGAGAGTGGTGAATCTATGGAATTCATTGCCACAGAAGGCTGTGGAGGCCAGGTCATTGAGTGTATTTAAGACCGGGATAGATAGGTTCTTGATTGGTAAGGGGATCAAAGGTCACGGGGAGAAGGAGGGAGAATGGGGTTGAGAAACTTATCAGCCATGATTGAATGGTGGAGCAGACTCGATGGGCCGAATGACCTAAATTCTGCTCCTATGTCTTATGGTCTTATGGTGAGGAGCACAATGATCTCTTTACAGAGAAAGCAAATACCAGGAAACATGAATTTAGGTTAAACATGCAGCCAAGGTAATGTTAAAGGTCCCAGCAGGTTGATTGGAAGTCAAAGCATTGCCATAACATCAGCTGTGGTCAGTTTGGTTTCAGGGAGGGTAATGGAACCAGAGAGGCTACAGCAGTGATGTGGGTCAGTAACAGAGAATGTCAGGACCATGATGAAGTTCTCAGGATTATGGAAGATTGTTAGTGAATATCATCAATTAAAGGTGACAAGTTTGAACTGGCCGTTATTCTCAGGCACGCAAACTCACTGAAGGGTGTGATTCCAAGAGGGAGGAAGAGAATGGTGGTGTGAGACAGGTTGAAATTGAAAATGGGAGGTTCCTACAAGCAATGAAGAGGAAAGCACGGGGCATGGAGAAAGGGACGAGGAGCTGTCCTTAGGCAGAACACCCCACTACGAAATAATCAGGAACCGAACGTCTAGTGAAGGTCCCTGAAATTGTTCACTGCAGCCAGACAAATGACTCATACGATGAGCCTGGGAAAATAGGGGGTAGAGAATTTCATTTCCGAAAGGACATTAGTGAACCAGCTGACGAAAGGTCACAGAGGTGTAAACTTAACTGTTTAACTCTCCACAGATACTATCTGACTGAGTATTTCCACCTTTGATGACAATTGGGGAGGCACCATGACTAAGGTTAGCTTGTTTAAACCCAAATATATCAAGGAAACAAATTTAAATTTCTCCTAGCTGCTATGATGAGGTTTGAACACTAATCTCAAAGGTATTAGGGCCAGACCTCCAGATTGCCAGTGCAGTAACATTCCCATTATACTTCCACTCTTCGCCAGTTAAAGATTGAAAGAGCTAACATTTAAATTGCACCTTTCTCTACCTTGGGATGTCTCAAAGGATTCACAAGCAACCCAATTTTTTATATCATACATGACAACAGTGACCATACTTCAAAAGTACTTCATTGGTTATAGAGCACTTTGGAACACCCTGGGATTGCAAAAGATGCTATCTAAATGTAGTTCTTTCTTTTGGTAAATGCAGTTATTACTATTAGGTAGGGGCACACACTGTTCACACTTGTACAAACAGCAACAAAATGATAACCAGCCAAAGAAGAGTTCAAGGTGCGACCACAGTGCAGTACTGACTGTGCCTGACAGTGCCAGTGGCAAGTCCTCCCCTTGGTGGAGATGGTAGGGTAGTGGCACTGCCATTAAACTCCAGAATCCTGTCATTATAACCCAGAGACCTGGGCTATGCTCTAGCAGCACAGCTACAAACCCCATCACAACAGCTGATGGAATATAAATTCATTTAATAAAATCTGGACCATAGATCAGAGTCTGGGAATCCTGCAGCGAGTAACTCACCTCCTGACTCCCCAAAGCCTGTCCACCATCTACAATGCACAAGGCAGGAGTGTGGTGGAATACTCCCCACTTGCCTGGATGAGTGCAGCTCCTACAACACTCAAGAAGCTGAACACCGTCCAGGACAAAGCAGCCCACTTGGTTGGCACCACATCCACAAACACTCACTCCCTCCACCACCGACGCACAGTAGCAGCAGTGTGTGTACCATCTACAAGATGCACTGCAGGAACTCACCAAGGCTCCTTAGACAGCACCTTCCAAACCCACAACCACTAACATCTAGAATGACAAGGGCAGCAGATAGATGGGAACACCACCACCTGGAAGTTCCCCTCGAAGTCACTCACCATCCTGACTTGGAAATATATCATCGTTCCTTCACTGTCACTGGATCAAAATCCTGGAACTTCCTTCCTAACAGCACTGTGGGTGTACCTACACCACGTGGACTCCAGTGTCAAGCTTCTTGAGTGTTGTGGGAGCTGCACTCATCCAGGCAAGTGAGGAGTATTCCATCACACTCCTGACTTAGAACTATAGAACCAGAGAACACTACAGCACAGAAAACAGGCAATTCAGCCCTTCTAGTCTGTGCTGAAATATTATTCCGCTAGTCCCATTGACCTGCACCCAGTCCATAACCCTCCAGACCTCTCCCATCCATGTATCTAACCAATTTATTCTTAACACTTAAGAGTGAGCCCGCATTTACCACGTCAGATGGTAGCTCATTCCACACTCTCACTCTGAGTGAAGGAATTCCCCCTAATGTTCCCCCTAAACCTTTCTCCTTTCACCCTAAAGCCATGACCTCTTGTGTTTATCTCTCCTAATCTAAGTGGAAAGAGCCTACTCGCATTTACTCTGTCTATACCCCTCATAATTTTGTAAACTTCTATCAAATCTCCCCTCATTCTTCTACGCTCCAAGGAATAAAGTCCTAACCTGTTTAATCTTTCTCTGTAACTCAACTCCTTAAGACCCGGCAACATCCTTGTAGATGGTGGACAGGCTTTGGGGAGTCAGGAGGTGAGTTACTCATCACAGGACTCTTGGCCTCTGACCTGCTCTTATAGCCACAGTATTTATGTGGCTAGTCCAGTTCAGTTTCTGGTCAATGGTAACCCCCAGGATGTTGATAGTGGGGGATTCAGTGATGGTAATGCCATTGAATGTCAAGTGTCGATGGTTGGGTACTCTCTTGTTGGAGATGGTCAATGCCTGACACTTGTGTGGTGTGAATGTTACTTGCCACTTGTCAGCCCAAGCCTGGATACTGTCCAGGTCTTGCTGCATTTGGACATGGACTGCTTCAGTATCTGAGGAGTTGTGAATGGTGCTGAACATTGTGCAATCATCAGCGAACATCCCCACTTCTGACCTTATGATGGAAGGAGGTCATTGATGAAGCAGCTGAAGATGGTTGGGCCGAGGACACTACCCTGAGGGACTCCTGCAGTGATGTCCTGGAGCTGAGATGACTGACCTCAAACAACCACAACCACCTTCCTTTGTGCTAGGTATCACTCCAACCAGTGGAGAGTTTTCCCCCTGATTCCCATTGACTCCAGTTTTGCTGGGGCTCCTTGATGCCACACTCGGTCAAATGCTGCCTTGATGTCAAGGGCAGTCACTCTCACCTCACCTGTGGAGTTCAGCTCTTTTGTCCATGTTTGAACCAAGGCTGTAATGAGGTCAGGAGCTGAGTGACCCTGGCGGAACCCAAACTGGGCGTCAGTGAGCAGGTTATTCCTAAGCAAGTGCCGCTTGATAGCCCTGTTGCTGACCCCTTCCATTACTTTACTGATGATGGAGAGTAGACTGATGGGGCAGTAATTGGCCGGGTTGGATTTGTCCTGCTTTTTGTGGACAGGACATACCTGGGCAATTTTCCACATAGCCGGGTAGATGCCAGTGTTGTAGCTGTACTGGAACAGCTTGGCTAGGGGTGCGGCAAGTTCTGGAGCACAAGTCTTCAGTACTATTGCTGGAATATTGTCAGGGCCCACAGCCTTTGCAGAATCCAGTGCCTTCAGCTGTTTCTTGATATCACGTGGAGTGAATCGAATTGGCTGAAGACTGGCATCTGTGATGCTGGGGACCTCCGGAGGAGGCTGAGATGGATCATCCACTTGGCACTTCTGGCTGAAGATTGTGGCAAATGCTTCAGCCTTATCTTTTACACTGATGTGCTGGGCTCCTCCATCATTGAGGATGGGGATATTTGTGGAGCCTCCTCTCCAGTGAGTTGTTTAATTGTCCACCACCATTCACAACTGGATGTGGCAGGACGGCAGAGCTTAGATCTGATCCGTTGGTTGTGGGATTGCTTAACCCTGTCTATCACTTGCTGCTTATGCTGTTTGACATGCAAGTATTCCTGTGTTATAGCTTCACCAGGTTGACACCTCATTTTTTGGTCTGCCTGGTGCCGCTCCTGGAATACCCTCTTGCACTCTTCATCGAACCAGGGTTGATCCCCTGGTTTGATGGTAATGGTAGAGTGGGGGATATGCCGGGCCATGAGGTTACAGATTGTGTTCGAGTACAATTCTGCTGCTGCTGATGGCCCACAGCGCCTCATGGATGCCCAGTCTTGAGTTGCTAGATCTGTTTGAAATCTATCCCATTTAGCACAGTGGTAGTGCCACACAACATGATGGAGGGTATCCTCAATGTGAAGGTGGGACTTTGTCTCCACAATGACTGTGTGGTGGTCACTCCTACCGATACTGTCATGGACAGATGTATCTGCAGCAGGCAGGTTGGTGAGGATGGGGTCAAGTATGTTTTTCCCTCTTGTTGGTTCCCTCACCACCTGTCACAGACCCAGCCTAGCAGCTATGTCCTTTAGGACTCGGCCAGCTCGGTCAGTAGTGGTGCTACAGAGCCACACTTGGTGATGGACATTGAAGTCCCCACCCAGAGTACATTCTGTGCCCTTGACACCCTCAGTGCTTCCTCCAAGTGGTGTTCAACATGGAGGAAGCACTGATTCATCAGCTGAGGGAGGGAGGTACGTGGTAATCAGCAGGAGGTCTCCTTGTCCAAGTTTGACCTGATGCCATGAGACTTCATGGGGTCCAGAGTCGATGTTGAGGATCCCAGGGCAACTCCCTCCTGACTGCATACCACTGTGTCACCACCTCTGCTGGGTCTGTCGCTGGGTCAAAATCCTGTCCACCACCATTCATGACTGGATGTGGCAGGACTGCAGAGCTTAGATCTGATCCGTTGGTTGTGGGATCACTTAGCTCTGTCTATCACTTGCTGCTTATGCTGTTTGACATGCAAGTAGTCCTGTGTTATAGCTTCACCAGGTTGACACCTCATTTTTAGGTATGCCTGGTGCTGCTCCTGGAATACCCTCCTGCACTCTTCATTGAACCAGGGTTGATCCCCTGGCTTGATGGTAATGGTAGAGTGGGGGATATGCTGGGCCATGAGGTTACAGATTGTGTTCGAGTACAATTCTGCTGCTGCTGATGGCCCACAGCGCCTCATGGATACCCAGTCTTGAGTTGCTAGATCTGTTCAAAATCTATCCCATTTAGCATGAAAAGGAACTGGCAAAGCAATTACACAACCACTTTAGCTCTGATGAAGAGTCATGTGGAGCTGAACAGTTAGCTCTGCTTCTCTCTCTCTGCAGATGCTGCCAGACCTGCTGAGTTTTTCCAGCATTTTCTGTTTTTCATTTCAGATTTCCAGCATGCGCAGTATTTTACTTTTTACTTTCGTTCCGTCTTCATGGAGGAAGACACAAATAACTTCCCAGAAACACCAGGGAATCGAGGGTCTAGTGAGGAGGAGGAACTGAAATAAATTAGTATTACTAAAACAATAGTGCTGGAGAGATTAACAGGACTGAAAGCTGATAAATCCCAGGGCCTGATAATCTACATCCCAGGGTACTAAAGGAGGTGGCCATGGAAATAGTGGACGTGTTGGTTGTCATCTTCCAAAATTCTGTAGCTTCTGGAACAATCCGGCAGTTTGGAGGGTGGCAAATGTAACCCCGCCATTTAAAAAAGGAGAGAGGAAGAAAACAGCAAATTACAGACTGGTTACCGTGACCTCAGTAGTAGGGAAAATGCTAGCGACTTTATAAAGGATGTGGTAACAGGACACTTAGAAAATATCAACAGGAATAGACAAAATCAACATGGATTCATGAACATACTTACTGGAGTTTTTTGAGGACGTAACTAGCAGGATAGATAAGGGAGAACCAGTAGATGTGGTGTATTTGGATTTTCAGAAAGCTTTTGGTAAAGTCGCACATAAAAGGCTGGTGTGCACTGTCGGAGGGTCAGTATTGAGTGCTGCACTGTCAGAGGGTCAGTACTGAGGGAGTGCTGCACTGTCAGAGGGTCAGTACTGAGGGAGTGCTGCACTGTCAGAGGGTCAGTACTGAGGGAGTGCTGCACTGTCAGAGGGTCAGTACTGAGGGAGTGCTGCACTGTCAGAGGGTCAGTACTGAGGGAGTGCTGCACTGTTGGAGGGTCAGTACTGAGGGAGCGCTGCACTGTCAGAGGGTCAGTACTGAGGGAGCGCCGCACTGTCAGAGGGACAGTACTGAGGGAGTGCTGCACTGTCAGACGGACAGTACTGAGGGAGTGCTGCACTGTCAGAGGGACAGTACTGAGGGAGTGCTGTACTGTCAGAGGGTCAGTACTGAGGGAGTGCTGCACTGTCAGAGGGTCAGTACTGATGGAGTGCAGCACTGTCAGAGGGTCAGTACTGAGGGAGTGCAGCACTGTCAGAGGGTCAGTACTGAGGGAACGTTGCACTGTCAGAGGGTCATTACTGAGGGAGTGCTGCACTGTCAGTGGGTCAGTACTGAGGGAATGCTGCACTGTCAGAGGGTCAGTACTGAGGGAGTGCTGCACTGTTGGAGGGTCAGTACTGAGGTTGTGCTGCACTGTCAGAGGGTCAGAACGAAGGGAGTGCTGCACTGTCAGATGGTCAGTACTAAGGGAGTGCTGCACTGTCAGAGGGTCAGTACTGAGGGAGTGCTGCACTGTCAGACGGTCAGTATTGAGGGAGTGCTGCACTGTCGGTGAGTCAGAATGAGAGGCTACATGAAACGTCTGAGATTCTGCAGGTGTTTGTCAGAGGGGGCACACTGAGAGATTGTCTCGGCCGATTGGGGTATCTGAAACTTGGGGGCACAGTCTCAGGGTGAGGGGTCGATCATTTAGGCTGGAGATGAGGGGAAACTGCTTCACTGAAAGGAACTCTCTACCCCGGAGCGTTGTGGATATTTCATCGCTGAATATCGTTAATTCTGGGAGACGCTGATTGTTGGTATCTCGGCAAATTAAGGGATAAGGGAGGTGGATGGGAAAGTGGGGTGAACCCCAAGATCAGCCATGATGGTATTGGATGATGGAACAGGCTCGATGGGCCGAGTGGTCCACTCCAGCCCCTGTTCCTCATGTCCTTGTGTACTTCAATATCCTTCATTGCCTGTAAAGCACTTTGAGGTGTCTATTGGTCAGGAACAGCGCTGTGGCAATGCAATTCTTCCTTCTCTTCAGGGTTTCCCGGGATTTCACCCCTGGATTAGGTGCACAGGGATGGGACACTTCCCTTCCCTCCCCTTCCCCATCAACCCAACCTCAGGAAACAGAGGCCCAGGGTGTCAGATTTTTGTTCTGTGACGGTAGGCGCTGGGGGGGCTGGGGTTGGGGGTTGGGTGGGGTGGGTCTGGGGTGGGGGATGCTGGGGGGCTGGTTGGGGGATGAAGTGGGGGTGGTAGGCTGGATTAAAAATCGGCCCCCACTCTTCCCAGACAAGTGCAGAGGCTGCCGGGTGTGGAAGTCTGGGAGGTGGGGGGGGGCGGGTCTCCCTCTATGCCCCAGTATTTTGTTGAAGCTGTTAAAAAATGAGCCAAACAATAATGAGCCATCACCCTTCGCACCCCCTCAGACCCCACATCATCTCCTTGCCAACCTGTTCCATCTCGTCGCCCCTCTCCACAACTCCAAAGGACCCTTATGTCCCCTCTGCCCCTTTACCTCCGCCCTCCCCCCCCCCCAATGATCCCTCATACCCACTACACCATACACACCATGCCTTTGTTATTTGACAGGTATTTATCTGTGTTTAATTCTGTGTGATTCTGTGTTGTTTGTGGATATGGGGGAACTCTTGTGTTTAGATGTGTGGAGTTGTGTGATTTCCTTTGTGTGTCTGTGTGTGGTTGTCCATCTACTGAAAATGTCGTTGCAGTTGGTTGGGGACTGTAGAGAACTGGTTGCTGCTTAGTATGCTGACATGTGTTGCTCTTTAACTTCCTGATCAGTCCCTCATGAACTGGGCTCCTTGGTCCGCCTGCATCGATGAGACAACGTGTCTTTCTGGTGTACAGCTGGGTTGGATTTCCCCAATCGCACCACATTAACTTGCCTCTCACAGACCCCTGGAAGGGACATCTCCATCTCTCCCTCACACTCACGCACAAACCTCCCTCTCCACCTAACAAACCACCGTCACCAAATCGCGACCAGACGCCATGGAACTGGGCCTGCTTCAGGTTGGCCGCACAGATCGGTGGCTGACCCTGTGGAAAAGCAGAGTGGCCTGGCGACTGAAAGAAGCTGAGATTGGGAGAGAGGAAAGAGGAGATTTCTGATCCTGGAACCCCCCCATGTTCTCGCTTGGAAGAGGGTGAAACGCAAGAGACCCAGTGGCCGGTGGAGGTCAGGGTTCCATTCTCTCATTACTGGGTTGACATCCAGGCAGTGGCGATGTCCAATGGAAAGAGGGTGACAATCCCCCAATCGTATCCCCCCCAGGCAGGTGAGAGTCCTTCCTACATAAGAGGCTTTCATTACAGGTACAACTCAGAGCAAAGGCAATGTAAGAAATGGCTTTCCTCATACACCACCAGCCACAAAAGGAAAGACAAGGGCAAGGCAGTAATGTGCTGCGGCACTTTAGACCAGTGACTTCCTGGTTATATCCCCTTCTCTCTCATGCTAGTCGGTTCACTTCTGCCTCTTCCTCTTCAAAGTTTTCAATCAGATAGTCAATTCCTCCTACTCTTCTCTCAACGTTCTCCAACTCTGCAAGGACTAGGGCCACAACTCTCCAGTTGTGGCCACACCAGCAGGTTCTAAAGGCCAAGATAAGCAACTACATCAGGTGGAGTTTTCCACTCCGGGACTAACACCCCTCCCCCAATGGCCAGGGTGCATCTGCATTGTTTAGCAACACCTCCCATCTCCCACACCCACCCCCGGAGACTCTCCTTCAGGCTGTCGAGGGCAGGTTTTAAGACCCCCCCAGTGCAAGGCTGCCCAGATGGAATTAATTGCTGCAGCCATTGAACCTGCAGATTATCCATGTGCCTGGATGCAAAAATCTGATGGTAGATGCATCGTCGAGAGTTTCAAGCTACACTTCATCTTAGCCGACAGACCGAGAAGCAATGGTGTGTGCGGGAGGAATGGGTTTCAGTTCATGGGGCACTGGCATCAGTACTGGGGTAGAAGGGAGCTGTTCCGGCAGGACTGGCTTCACTTGAACCATGCTGGGGCCAGTGTCCTGGTAAATCGAATAACTAGGGCTGTAGAGAGGGCTTTAAACTAAATAGACGGAGGGGTGGAGGGTTCTGCAGAGGGGATACGTAGGCTTACAAAGCAAAATGATATGACAGCCTTGAAGGGCAACTACTTAGGTAATGATACCCAGAGTGTGACAGGAAGGGACAGAGTGTACAAACATTAAAAAGCTACAGCAAATAGGGTTAAAGGGAGAAAAACAGTAAAAAGGCAAAATTAATGGCTCTTTAATTAAATACACGTAGTATTTAGAACAAAATAAATGAGTTAACGGCACAAATCGAGGTTAATGGCTATGATCTTATAGCCATTACAGAGACATGGTTACAAGGAGAGTAAAGCTGGGAACTAAATATTCAGGGGTATGTGACTTTTGTGAAAGGACAGGAGGGGGAGGCAGTGGCATAGTGCTATTGTCGCTGGAGTGGTATTCCAGTGACCCCAGCAGATGGTAACATTTGAATTCAATAAAAATCTGGAATTAAAATTCTAATGATGACCATGAAACCATCGCCAATTGTTGTAAAAACCCATCTGGGTCACTAATCCCCTTTAGGCTTACATGTGACTCCAGTTGGCTCTTAAAAATGCCCCCAGAACAAGGGCAATTAGAGATGGGAAATAAATGCTGGCCTAGCCAGCAATGCCCATGAACGAATAAAATAACAGGAAGGAAAGGGTGGTGGGGTAGCTTTGTTAGTCCAAGATGGAATAATTATGAAATAATCTTGAATCGGAAGATGGAGAATCCATATGGGTGGAGGTAAGAAATAACAAGGGGAAGAAGATACTGGTGGGAGTTGTCTATAGGCTCCCAACAGCAGCTATACAGAGAAAAAATCAGGGGACAATGAGGATATGTAAAAAAAAGGCAGAATATTAATCATGGGTGACTTCAATCTTCATGTAGATTGGGAAAATCAAATTGGCAGAGGTAGACACGAGCAAGAGTTCATAGAGTATATTCAGGACAGTTTCCTAGAACAATATGTTGTGGATCCAACCAGGGATCAGGCTGTTTTGGATCTGGTAATGTGTAATGAGGCAGATTTAATAAATGATTTCAGAGTAAAAGATCCCCTAGGAAACAGTGACCATAACATGGTGGAATTTAGCATTCAGTTTGGGAGTGAGAAACTTGGGTTGGAAACAACTGTGGTTAACTTAAATAATGGTAATTACAAAGGAATGAAGGCAGAGTTGACTGGAGTGGACTGGGAAAGGAGTTTAACAGAAAAGATAGTTGATGAACAATGGCAGCTTAAGAAAATAGTTCATGACTCACAAAGTTATGTCCCAGTGAGGAAGAAGGCTTCAAGGAAGGGGATACACCAACCATGTTAACCAAGGAAGTTGAGGATAGTATCAAAGTGAAAGAAAAATATACAATGCGGCAAAGATCAGTGATAAGGCAGAGGATTGGGAATGTTTAAAAACCAACGAAAGATGACTAAAAAAAATAAAGAGGGAGAAAATAAACTTTGAGGATAAACTAGCAAGTAATATAAAAACAGAGAGTAAGACCTTCCTTAAATATATAAAAAGGAAGAGAGAGGCCAAAGTGAACATAGACCCCTTAGAGAAATGGCAGAGGAGCTGAATAAATACTTTGCATCAGTCTTCACGGTAGAAGACACAAACAGCATTCCAAAAATACTAAATAATCAAGGGGCAAAATTGGGGGGAGGAAATAAATACAGTAACTATCACTAAAGGAAAAGTACTAGGGAAACTAATAGGGCTAAAGGCTGATAAGTGCCCTGGACATAATGGGTTGCATCCTAGGATATTAAAGGAATTAGCTACAGAGATAGTGGATGCACTGGTAGTAATCTTCCAAGAATCTTTAGATTCTGGAAAAGTCCCAGAGTATTGGAGAATAGCCAATGTAATACCCTTATTCAAAAAGGGAGGGAGACAAAACAGGTAACTATGGGCCAGTTAGCTTAACTTCTTTCATTGGGAAAATGTTGGAGTTTATTATAAAGAATGTAAAAGCAGAGCATTTAGAAATACATAATCTAATCAAGCAGAGTCAGTGTGAAGGGGAAATCATGCCTGACAAATTCATTAGAATTCTTTGAGGAGGTAACAAGCAGGATAGATAAAGGGGAACCAGTAGTTGTAATATATTTGGATTTCCAAGAGACGTTTTACACGATACCACACATAAGGCTGCTTCATAAGATAAGAACCCATGGTTGGGATAAGGAGGGCATTTTCAGGATGGCACAACCTGTCACTAGTGGAGCGCCACAAGAGATCGGTGCTGGGGCCACGATCATTTACAATACATACTAATGACTTGGATGAGGGAAGTGAATGTACTATTGCCAAGTTTGCCGATGACACAAAAATAGGTGGGAAGGCAAGTGGTGAGGGTGACACAAGGAGTCCCAAATGTGACACCCCTATTGAAGAAAGGGGGGAGACAGAAAGCAGGAAATTATGAGTCAGTTAACATAACATCTCTCATAGGGAGAGAACGCTAGAATAGGCTGAGGAAGTGATAACAGGACATTTACAAAGTCAGAATAAAGTAATACAGAGTCGGCACGATTTTGTTAAAGGGAAATAGTGCTTGTCTAATTTATTGGAGTTTTTATGAGCAAGTTACAAACAAGGTGGATAAAGGGGAACCTGTGGATGTACTGTACTTGGCTTTTCATAAGGCATTTGACAAGGGGCCACATCAAAGGTTACTTCATAAAAAAAAAGCACATGGCGTAAGGAGTAACACATTGTCATGGGTAGAGGATTGGTTAGATAACAGGAAACAGAGACTGGGGATTAAATGGGCCACCTTTAGTGCCACAGGGATCAGAGCTGGGTCCTCAGCTATTTACAATCTATATCAATTTATTGGATGAAGGGACTGAATGTATGGTAGCTAAATTTACAACGCCACAGAGATATGTAGAAAAGTAAGCTGTCAAGGGGACATAAGGAGTCAGCAAGGGGATATAGACGGGTTATGAGAAGGTAAGGAGTCAGCAAAGGGATATAGATGGATTATGAGGAGATAAGGAGTCAGCAAGGGGATATAGACGGGTTATGAGAAGATAAGGAGTCAGCAAGGGTCTATAGACGGGTTATGAGAAGATAAGGAGTCAGCAAAGGGATATAGACGGGTTATGAGAAGATAAGGCGTCAGCAAAGGGATATAGACGGGTTAAGTGAGTGGGAAAATCTTATGGGAAAATACGAACTTGTCCATTTTTTCAGGAAGAATAAAAAAGCAATAAATTAGTTAAATGGTGAGAAGCTACAGAATGTTACAAAGAGATCTGGTTATCCTACTACATAAATCACAAAAAGTTAGTTTGCAGACATAGCAAGGGATTAGGAAGACAAGGGAATGTTGTTTATTTCAAAGGGAATGGAATATAAAAGTTGGGAAGTGTTGCTGCAGCTGCACAGGGCCTTGGTGGGACCACATCTGGAGTACCACGTACAGTTTTGGTCTCTTGCCTTCAGATACATAATTCCCTGAAAGTGGCGTGACAGGTAGACAGGGTTGTAAAGAAAGCTTTTGGCACACTGGCCTTCATAAATCAAAGTATTGAGTAGAGGAGTTGGGATGTTATGGTGAGGTTGTATAAGACATTGGTGAGGCCAACTTTGGAGTATTGTGTGCAGTTCTGGTCGCCTAACTACAGGAAGGATATCAGTAAGATTGAGAGAGTGCAGAGAAGATTTACTAGGATGTTGCCGGGTCTTAAGGAGTTGAGTTACAGGGAAAGATTAAACAGATTAGGACATTATTCCTTGGAGCGTAGAAGAATGAGGGGAGATATGATAGCAGTTTACAAAATTATGAGGGCTATAGACAGAGTAAATGTGAGTAGGCTCTTTCCACTTAGATTAGGAGAGATAAACACTAGAGGAAATGGCTTTAGGGTGAAAGGATAAAGGTTTAGAGGGAACATTAGGGGGAATTCCTTCACTCAGAGAGTGGTGAGAGTGTGGAACGAGCTACCATCTGACATGGTAAATGCGGGCTCACTCTTAAGTGTTAAGAATAAATTGGATAGATACATGGATGGGAGAGGTCTGGAGGGTTATGGACTGGGTGCAGGTCAATGGAACTAGCGGAATAATATTTCAGCACAGACTAGAAGGGTGGAATGGCCTGTTTTCTGTGCTGCAGTGTTCTCTGGTTCTATGTTTCTAAGTGATATAATTGCATTAGAAACCGTTCAAAGCATGTTCACCCGGACAATATCTGGGATGAAGAAGTCAGCCTATAAGAGAAGGGATTGGGTCAATAACCTTTAGAGTTTCTAAGAGGTGATCTTATCAAGACATATAAGATCCTGAGGGGATTTGACAGGGTGGATGCTGAGCAGATGTTTCCCCATGTGTGGCAATCTAGAAACTAGGGGACACAAGAATTTAAAAATAAGGGGTGTCCCATTGAAGACAGAGATGAGGGGGAATCTCATCTCTCAGGGGGTCACGAATCTGTGGAATTCTCTTCCGCAGAGAGCAATGGAGGCTGGGTCTTTGAGTATTTTTAAGGCAGAGGTAGATAGATTGTTGACTAACAAGGTTATCGGGGGTAGGCAGGAATGTGGAGTTGAGGCTACAGTCACGTCAGCCATGATCTTATTGGATGGTGGTGCAGGATGTTCTCCTCTTGTGGGAGAATCTAAAACCAGGGGACACAGTTTAAAAATTAGGAGCCCTCCATTGAAGAGTGAGATGAGAAGAAACTTCTCCCCTCAGACATTCGTTACTCTGTGGCATTCTCCCCAGAGAGCAGTGGAGGCTGGGCCAAGGTGTATATCCAAGGCAGAGTTAGGAAGATTTTTGACCAACAAGCGAGTCAAGGGTTATGGAGAGCAGACATTAAGATGGAGTGGAGGCCACAATCAGATCAGGTCTTATTGAATGGCGGAGCAGGCTGGAGAAGCTGGATTTGCTGCTCCTGCTCCTAATTCCAGTGTTCCTATGGGTTAAGTGCATTTCTCTCTCCCTTCCTTCAACACAGCACTTAGTTGCAACAATTTAAACTGACGACAAGTTTTTGAACAGAGCTCATTGGAAAGCATGGAAATGGCCAAGAGCTGTGAAATTTCACTGGGCTGAGGAGTGGGAGTCCTGTACAAATCACAATGGTCACTCTGTGTCATCTGGAACTCACGATCAGAACAGCTTCATTGTCCAAAGGACTCCAATCCTCCTGTTCCCAATGGGCAACACTTTAAGGGATGAGTGGAGTGGGGTGCAGCACCTCAGCTGTCAGCCAGGACCCACATGTGACGAGCTCTGTATACAGCTCAGAGACACGGGTCTCCCAAAGGAATGAAACCCTTAGGTGCATTATTACCTGCAACAGATTCGAGTTGCAAGAAATTGCTCCTCTTATCAGACCCTCGATATCAACGAGTTACCCCATTTAATGGAACAGAATATTGAGAGAGAATTCACAGAAATATCTCCAGGCTGTGCCCAACACAATATCAAAAAAACTGGCACAAATGGTACCTGACGCAGGACAAGAGCAAGGAGAAAAACGCATTGTCAGTGCTGGGACACTCAGTCCTGTTGTACACACACAGTCAGTGCTGGGACACTCAGTCCTGTTATACACACACAGTCAGTGCTGGGACACTCAGTCCTGTTACACACACACAGTCAGTGCTGGGACACTCAGTCCTGTTACACAGACACAGTCAGTGCTGGGACACTCAGACCTGTTATACACACACAGTCAGTGCTGGGACACTCAGTCCTGTTACACACACACAGTCAGTGCTGGGATTGTTTTGAATCTGTAGCCCTTGGTCTGTAGTGGTTAAAGGATCCGGTGTGCACGCTGTTTTTGTGTAGACCGAGCTGTTATAGAGACAGTGAACATCCACAGATCGTTGTTCGAATAAACACATGCTGTTTAATAACAAACTAAACTCAGCAGCTCCACTTGTGTGCTCACAATTCAAAACTCTGTCTTCACTCTTCAGTGTCTCACTCAAGACTCTCTCACAATGGTAACCCCCGCTGGTCTACTATTGGGTATGACGATCATGTGATCTTGCATTACAACTCTTGGTTTAAAGGTGTATTACATATCAGTTTACTGCATCCTGCCCCCTTTACTGAAAAATACATTGAACATTTTTTTCAATATATCAAGTTATTTACACAGATCAATTATTCACAAAGTGAGTCTCTCTGGGGGTTTCCTGATGCCTGTAGAATTTCTCAGCTCTACAGCTTCTGAAGTTTGATTTGGAACCTCCTTTACTGGAGTTTTCTGAGCTTCTGGTTCTTCAGTAGGTACCTGTAAATCTGTTTCTTCCACTCTTTCATATACAGTTGGCCCTTGAAACACATTTGTACTGGGCTGAGTTCTTTCAACAGGAGTTGTCGATTCAGTCTCGAGCACTGGTAGAATCATCGCTGAAGATGTGGGTGACCTCACTTTCTACATATCCATCCATTTTGAATTCGCGTCTATGATAAGTAGAAGCATTGTTCCCATAAAAGGTCCCACATAATCGGTGTTGTACTCGTACCCATGGCCTTCTTGGCCCCTCCCAGGGGTGTAATGGTGCTGTTGCAGGTCATTTTTGTACTTGTGGACACTACATTCAGCTTCTCACTAAGTTTTCTATTTCTCCATCCATTCCTGGCCACCACATATAGCTGCCTGCTACTGCCTTCATTTTGGAGATTCTGGGATGCGCACTGTGAAGATCGGATAACAATGGCTTTCGTCCTTTTGGAGGAATAATCACTCGAGCTCCCCATAATAAAATACCTTCTTGGCTGGTTATCTCGTATGTTCTCTGGAAATCCAGTTTCATTTCATTAGATTCTTGTTTTTGTGACCAGCCATGAAGAACTTGATCTCGCAGTTTGGATAAGACTGGGTCTCGGTTTGTCCAGTCTTTAATTTGTCTTGCACATATCAGTGATGAGTCCAGGAAGTTCAATAACAAAACAAGTTCCTGAGGAATTGGAACTTCTTCGAGGGTAAAGGACTGAATGCACCTGCATTCGCAATCTGACTTCACGCTCTGTAAATAAAAGTATACTCATACGCTGCCAAAATCAAAGCCCATCTTTGTATTCTTGCTGAGGCCTTAGGGGGTATAGACTTGTCTTCACCCAATAGTCCTAATAATGGCTTGTGGTCCGTCATAATGGTAAAACTTCCATTTCAATTTGAGAGTACTTTTTCTCTGTAGTACTGAGTGTTCTCGACACAGATGCTATGAGTGATTCTGATCCATCATCCATTCAATGGGAAAGCACTGCTCCCACTCTGTAGGGTGATGTGTCACACGTTAATATCAACTCTCTTTCTGGATCAAAATGTCCTAGAAGAGTGGATGATTGGAATGACTGTTTCACTTTGGTGAAAGCTTCTTCCTGTGTGTTTGCCATGACCATCGCTGGTTTTTCTTGAGCAAGTAATACAATGGTGACAGTTCTGTTAATAAATCAGGCAAGAAGTGTCCATAGTAATTAATTATCTCCAACAATGATTTCAGTTTGGGTGTATTCTTTAATTGGCTCTGGGGCTACTTTAATGGCTTTCACTTTTTCTTCAACTGGATGTAGGCCTTGTGAATCCACCTTGTGTCAAGAAGATTACAATAATGTCTCTAATGTTATTGGAAATTATTTTAAAATAGAATCCTCGTGGTGTCTGTGTCTCTGCGTGTGTATGTATTGGATTAAAGCCAGCTGGTCTCGAGGCTTTGATGTCCAGGAGAGGAGTGAGTTTGAAATGTTAAATAGGTCAACGGAGGGAAGTCACAAAGTGAAGCGGAAAGGGGGCAATTTGCATTTTTAAAGAAACCATGCAAAAAAGAATGGGTGAAATATTACACCTAGTCAAGAAGAAGCCAAACAATGGGGAGGACTTTTCCCATGTCGGGTGGGGGGAGGTTGTGTGTGTGGGCGGTGGGGGGGGTCGGGCGGCTTGTCAGAGTCAGGCAGGGGCAGGCAGGAAGCTGATTGGGGCCCGAGATTGAGGCCAGGCTGCAGTTTCACACTGGGAGGGCCAATTAAGACCCACCCAGCGTGAAAGGTGAGTGGCAGTGCTCAGCGCTGTTCTAGACCAAATGTTAAAACTTTTATTTTATTTTTATTTGCTGTTGGAAACCTCATCCCCGCCCGTGGACGGAGTTTCCTGAATAGTGCAAGGGCCGCCTGGTCTTATCACCTGTCCACCAATCAGAGGGTTGTACAGGCAGCGAAAAATTCCTTTCAGTTATAACTTTAACGGCCTCAACGAGCCTTTTAATGGTCGGTGGTCATGTTGCTGACTCCAGGGTCTGCCTGCCAACTGAAATAATGCACAAGGGTGGGCGATGACATCGGGACGGTCGCCTGACATCATTGTCGCCTGTCAGTTTACAGTCAGACTGGGTCGGGCACGCGCACACCCGCTGAGCTCAAAGTTCTGGCCAAAGGGTTGACTTTTTCCAAAGCTTACTAATAAAATTGGTGTCACGACAGGGGTTGTATTGTTGGGAGAGGGAAAGTTCGAAAAAAAAAACCCAGTGGTATAACGAGAATTTACATTCAAAGGGGAAAATATGTATAAAGGAAGAGAAAGCTGTTGGTAAAAGAGGAGGGATTCTAAGATCTAAAACCTCCAGCCTATAAGCCTCAAGATGCTGTCTGCAAGGACCCAGAGCTGAAAGAAACTCATTTTGAATGTAACTGTCCAGAGCGTGCTTTTCCAGGGGCCTGTACTATTGCCTTAAAGGGGGAGTAACTAGGAGTCAGATTAATTAGGGGGTTTTTGCAGTTATTATAGCACTAATTTAGTAGACAAGTGTATGTGCTTACAATCTGTCTTGTATTAATGAATGTTTAATTTAGTTTTATAAAATAGATTCTGAGCATCAGTGGTCTTATTACTACTGAATTCAAAGCCTGCACCTCGAAACATACAAATTGTAACAATGGGTTATGACATTTGTTCCAAGTGTCCCTCTGGGATTTGAACAGTTCAGCATTTACCATCAGCTGCGTCATTATACTTGTGACCCGGGTAAGTTACCTCTTTCACCTGGAATGTGCACTTTTCCTTTTTCAATCTCACTCCCACCTGCGAAAAATATTTCAGAACTTCCTCCAAGTTTGTTAATTCCTTTTCAGTGAGTCCAGTCACGAGAGTGTCATCCAAATAAACTACAACACGGGGCAGCCCCTGTAATAAACTTTCCATGGGTCTTTGGAATATGGTACTAGCAGCAGATACACCAAAAGGTGAACGGGTGTTTGGATACAATCCCTTGTGTATTTATAGTGACAAACATCCCGGGTGCCTTCTCTAATTCCAGTTGTTGGTAGGTGTGACTCAAATCTAACTTTGTGTAAGCAAATCCACCTGACAATTAAGTGTATAAATCTTCAATTTTACATATGGGGTGTCTATCCAATTTTCTAATTTTATTGATTGTTAATTTATCATCCCCACATATTCGAATACTTCAACAACTCATCGAAACCAACACCCATCCAGGACCCTCCACCCCTGCCTGTCCCTCCGTCCCCATCCCGTCTTCCAATCCCAGCCCCGGCCATGTATTCACCATACCCACTGACCTTCCCCTCTCCTCTCCGCAGATGCTGCCAGACCTGCTGAGTTTTTCCAGGTATTTTTGTTTTTGTATTTGAATACTTTGTTCAGGTTTGAGAACAGATACTATCGGATCTGCCCACTCTGAAAATTGTACTGGCTGTATCACTCTCAGTTTTTCTAATCTGTCTAGTTCTGTATCTACCTTATCCCACATTGCATAAGGTATTGGTCTTGCCTTCATAAATCTTGGTGCTGCCTATAGATCAACATGAATTTTTACTTGTAGCCCTTAAATTTTTCCAGTTCTTTCTTGAAAACTGAGGTATATTTTTGTAGTAGCTCTGAAAGTCCATTAGCTCCCAGTTGGAAGATTTTCTCCCATTCTAATTTAATTTCTTTCAGCCAGTTTTGTCCGAGGAGACTAGGTTCCTCACCTGTGACTACCATCAAGGATAATCTCACTGTTTGAGCTCCGTAGTGTACTCTGTAGTGACTTTACATACGCCCTTGACCTACATGTTTTCTCCTGTGTATGTTCTTAATTTATCGTCAGTTTCTTGTAAAGTCAGCTTCTGTCCTCCATGATTCAGGTATTTAGAAGTATGCTCAGCAATCACTGTAGTAGCTGCACCAGTATCCACCTCCATTCTGATAGGCTTCTCATTCACTCTCATGGTTACACACATAGGCTCTGTTCTTCCTACCTTTAAATTATATAACAAAAAGATATCAGGATCGATTTCTTCAGGCTTTTCAACACTGTTTATCTCATTGGGTTTTTGATTTTTTGCTTTTGTCTGACAGTCTGCTGGATTCTATCTTTACAATGCCCCATGAGGTGTCCATTACGATGGCAGTAGAAACGTTTGATCTTTTTAAACTGTAGTTCATTACAAGGTTGTCTGCTTCCATCCCTGTTATTATTATGGCATGTTTTTGCTGCTAAGTTATCCCTTTTAATTTGTCTGCTAACGGTGGCTGCTTCCCACTTCTGAGTAAAGCTTTGCATTTTGGTGCTCTTTTTGGTTGAGGCTTCCCACCTGACATGGAGGATGGTGCCATTTTGCAATGCTTATATGTCATCTGAGCCTCGCACTGCACCTTCCACTCTGTCAATGGATCAATAATCAACCGGCTGGGCTGTCACCCTGTTACAGACAATTGCTAGTTAAACAGGCGATGGGCATTGATTATCCCGTCCAAACAGAATAAAAAAAAGAAACAGATGGAACACTTTGGGTGGAAGTCAGTAGCACTGAGGAGTTGTCTTGAAAATAAACCAGCTTCAATCAAAAGACCAGGCTGGATTAATTCTCCCACCACAACCTCTTATTGTGACTAACACATTCAACAGAGTGAGACCAATCACCCACAATTGGAAAGAGAAGATCCACTCTTCTGAATTGCAGTGTGCTCGGAGGATATTACTAAAATGATGGGAGGAAAATGTTCTTTTACTGAGACTGACCCAGCGAGGTACAGCCCAATGTCACTTCATCCCAATTTCTTCTATCATTCTTGCTATTTGCGTGCTTTTCTGGTGCTTTTACTCTAATCGGAACATGGATGTCTCCAGCAGCCTTGGTTTGATGGGGCTAAAGGTTCCGGGATGTACACTTGTTTCAGGGAGACAGGGTCGGTACAGAGACAGAAACATCAGGAGATCGTTTGTAAATAAACCGCAAGTGTTTATCCCCCAACTAAATCCATGAGCCACACTTGAGTGATCACAACTCCAAAATCTGTCTTCACACGACAGTATCTACCTCAAGAATCACTCACAAGGGAAGACCATGCTACACAGATATTGGGTAAGCAGATTTGTAATCTTACACCACAACATCAGACTTCAAGGTATATTACAAATAAGATTACTAGAGATTTTCAGACATGCTACAAAAACAGTGAGGGCTGGGACGCTCAGTCCTGTTACAAACACAAAGTCAGTGCTGGCTAACTCAGTTCTGTTATACACACACAGTCAGTGCTGGGACACTCAGTCCTGTTATACACACACGGTCAGTGCTGGGACACTCAGTCCCGTTATAAACACACAGTCAGTAGTGAGACATTCAGTCCTGTTATACACAGACAGTCAGTGCTGGGACACTCAGTCCTGTTATACACACACAGTCAGTACTGGGACATTCAGTCCTGTTATACACACAGAGTCAGTGCTGGGACACTTAGTCCTGTTATACACACACAGTCAGTGCTGGGACACTCAGTCCTGTTATACACACACAGCCAGTGCTGGGACACTCAGTCCTGTTATACACACACAGCCAGTGCTGGGACACTCAGTCCTGTTATACACACCCAGTCAGAGCGGGGACACTCAGTCCTGTTATACACACACAGCCAGTGCCGGGACACTCAGTCCTGTTATACACACACAGTCAGTACTGGCACATTCAGTCCTGTTATACACACACAGTCAGTGCTGTGACACTCAGTCCTGTTATACACACACAGTCAGTACTGGGACATTAAGTCCTGTTATACACACACAGTCCGTGCAGGGACACTCAGTCCTGATATACACAAACAGTCAGTGCTGGGACATTTAGTCCTGTTATACTCACACAGTCAGTGCTGCGACAATCAGTCCCGTTATAAACACACAGTCACTAGTGAGACATTAAGTCCTGTTATACACAGACAGTCAGTGCTGGGACACTCAGTCCTGTTATACACACACAGTCAGTGCAAGGACATTCAGTCCTGTTATACACACACACTCAGACCTGTTATAAACACATAGTCAGTGCTGGGACACTCAGTCCTGTTACACACACACAGTCAGTGCAGGGACATTCAGTCCTGTTATATATACACACAATCAGTCCTGTTACACAGACACAGTCAGTGCTGGGACACTCAGTCCTGTTATACACACACACTCAGTCCTGTTATAAACACACAGTCAGTGCTGGGACACTCAGTCCTGTTATACACACTCAGACGGTACAAGGACACTCAGTCCTGTTACACACACAAAGTCAGTGCTGGGACACTCAGTCCTGTTATACACACACAGTCAGTGCTTGGACACTCAGTCCTGTTATACACACACAGTCAGTGCTGGGACACTCAATCCGGTTATACACACAAAGTCAGTGCTGGGATTTTCAGACCTGATATACACACACAGTCAGAGCGGGGACACTCAGTCCTGTTATACACACACAGTCAGTGCTTGGACACTCAGTCCTGTTATACACACACGGTCAGTGCTGGGACACTCAGTCCCGTTATAAACACACAGTCAGTAGTGAGACATTCAGTCCTGTTATACACAGACAGTCAGTGCTGGGACACTCAGTCCTGTTATACACACACAGTCAGTACTGGGACATTCAGTCCTGTTATACACACAGAGTCAGTGCTGGGACACTTAGTCCTGTTATACACACACAGTCAGTGCTGGGACACTCAGTCCTGTTATACACACACAGCCAGTGCTGGGACACTCAGTCCTGTTATACACACACAGCCAGTGCTGGGACACTCAGTCCTGTTATACACACCCAGTCAGAGCGGGGACACTCAGTCCTGTTATACACACACAGCCAGTGCCGGGACACTCAGTCCTGTTATACACACACAGTCAGTACTGGCACATTCAGTCCTGTTATACACACACAGTCAGTGCTGTGACACTCAGTCCTGTTATACACACACAGTCAGTACTGGGACATTAAGTCCTGTTATACACACACAGTCCGTGCAGGGACACTCAGTCCTGATATACACAAACAGTCAGTGCTGGGACATTTAGTCCTGTTATACTCACACAGTCAGTGCTGCGACAATCAGTCCCGTTATAAACACACAGTCACTAGTGAGACATTAAGTCCTGTTATACACAGACAGTCAGTGCTGGGACACTCAGTCCTGTTATACACACACAGTCAGTGCAAGGACATTCAGTCCTGTTATACACACACACTCAGACCTGTTATAAACACATAGTCAGTGCTGGGACACTCAGTCCTGTTACACACACACAGTCAGTGCAGGGACATTCAGTCCTGTTATATATACACACAATCAGTCCTGTTACACAGACACAGTCAGTGCTGGGACACTCAGTCCTGTTATACACACACACTCAGTCCTGTTATAAACACACAGTCAGTGCTGGGACACTCAGTCCTGTTATACACACTCAGACGGTACAAGGACACTCAGTCCTGTTACACACACAAAGTCAGTGCTGGGACACTCAGTCCTGTTATACACACACAGTCAGTGCTTGGACACTCAGTCCTGTTATACACACACAGTCAGTGCTGGGACACTCAATCCGGTTATACACACAAAGTCAGTGCTGGGATTTTCAGACCTGATATACACACACAGTCAGAGCGGGGACACTCAGTCCTGTTATACACACACAGTCAGTGCTGGGACACTCAGTCCTGTTATACACAAAGAGTCAGTGCTGGGACACTCAGTCCCGTTAGACACATACAGTCAGTGCTGGGTAACTCAGTCCTGTTATACACACACAGTCAGTGCTGGGACACTCAGTCCTGTTATACACACACAGTCAGTGCTGGGTAACTCAGTCCTGTTATACAAACACAGTCAGTGCTGGGACATACAATCCTGTTAAACACACACAGTCAATGCTGGGACAGTCAGTCCTGTAATACACAACAGTCAGTGCAGGGACATTCAGTCCTGTTATACACACACAATCAGTGCTGGGACATTAAGACCTGTTGTACTCAAGCAGTCAGTGCTGGGACATTCAGTCCTGTTAGACACACAGACAGTGCTGGGGCACTCAAAGCTGTTAAACACACACAGTCGGTGCTGGGACACATTCCGGTTATACACAAAGTGTCAGTGCTAGGAACTCAGTCCTGTTATAAACACACACTCAGACCTGTTAAAAACACATAGTCAGTGCTGGGACACTCAGTCCTGTTACACACACACAGTCAGTGCAGGGACATTCAGTCCTGTTATAGACACACACTCAGTCCAGTTATAAACACACAGTCAGTGCGGGGACACTCAGTCCTGTTATCCAGAGACAGTCAGTGCTGGGACACTCAGTCCTGTTGTACACACACAGTCAGTGCTGGGACACTCAGTCCTGTTATACACACACAGTCAGTGCTGGGACACTCAGTCCCGTTATACACACACAGTCAGTGCTGGGAAACTCAGTCCTGTTATACACACACAGTCAGTGCTGGGACACTCAGTCCCGTTATACAGACACAGTCAGTGCTGGGACACTAGGTCCTGTTATACACACACAGTCAGTGCTGGGTAACTCAGTCCTGTTATACACACACAGTCAGTGCTGGGACACTCAGTCCCGTTATACAGACACAGTCAGTGCTGGGACACTAGGTCCTGTTATACACACACAGTCAGTGCTGGGTAACTCAGTCCTGTTATACACATACAGTCAGTGCTGGGACACTCAGTCCTGTTACGCACACACAGTCAGTGCTGGGACACTCAGTCCTGTTACACACACACAGTCATTGAGGGACACTCAGTCCAAAACACACACACTGTCAGTGCTGGGACACGCAGTCCTGTTATACAGACACAGTCAGTGCTGGGACACTTAGTCCTGTTATAAACACACAGTCAGTGCTGGGACACTCAGTCCTGTTATACACACACAGTCAGTGCTGCCACACGGACCGGTTATACACAAAGTATCAGTGCTAGGAACTCAGTCCTGTTATACACACACAGTCAGTGCTGGGACATTCAGTCCATTTATACACACACACTCAGTGCTGGAACAGTCAGTCCTGTTATACACACACAGTCAGAGCTCGGACACACAATCCTGTTAAACACACACAGTCAATGCTGGGACAGTCACTCCTGTTATACACACACAGTCAGTGCAGGGACATTCAGTCCTGTTATACACACACAATCAGTCCTGTTACACACACACAGTCAGTGCTGGGACACTCAGTCCTGATATACACACACACACAGACCTTTTATAAACACATAGTCAGTGCTGGGACACTCAGTCCTGTTATAAACACACAGTCAGTGCTGGGACACTCAGTCCTGTTATACACACTCAGACTGTACAAGGACACTCAGTCCTGTTATACGGAGACAGTCAGAGCTGGGAAAATCATTCCTGTTATACACAAAGAGTCAGTGCTGGGACACTCAGTCCTCTTATACACAAACAGTCAGTGCTGGGACACTCAGTCCTGTTATACACACTCAGTCAATGCAGGGACTCTCAGTCCGTTTAGACATACAGTCAGTGCTGGGACACTCAGTCCTGTTTTACGCGCACAGTCAGTGCTGGGAAACTCAATCCTGTTATACACACGCAGTCAGTGCTGGGTCACTCAATCCTGTTAAACAGACACAGTCAGTGCTGGGACACTCAGTCCTGATGTACACACACAGTCAGTGCTGGGACACTCAGTCCTGTTATACACACACAGTCAGTGCTGGGACACTCAGTCCTATCACACATACAGTCAGTGCTGGGACACTCAGTCCTGTTATACACACACAGTCAGTGCTGGGACTCTCAGTCCTGATATACACACACAGTCAGTGATGGGACATTCAGTCCTGTTACACACACACAATCAGTGCAGAGAAATCAGTCTTGTTACACACAGTCAGTGCTGGGTCACTCAGACCTTTTACACACACTCAGTCAGTGCTGGGACACTCAATCCTGTTATACATACAGAGTCAGTGCTGGGACACAGTCCTCTTATAGACACACAGTCAGTGCTGGGACACTCAGTCCTGTTATCCAAACACAGTCAGTGCTGGGACACTCAGTCCTTTTACACACACGCAGTCAGTGTTGGGACACTCAGTCCTGTTAAAAACACAATGTCAATGCTGGGACACTCAATCCTTTTACACACACGCAGTCAGTGCTGGGACACTCAATCCTGTTATACACACACAGTCAGTGCTGGACAATCAGTCCTGTTATACACACACAGTCAGTGCAGGGACATTCGGTCCTGTTATACACACACAGTCAGTGCTGGAACACACAGTCCTGTTATACACACAGAGTCAGCGCTGGGACACTGAGTCCTGTTACACACACACAGTCAGGGCTGGGACACGCAGAACTGATATACACACCCAGTCAGAGCGGGAACACTCAGTCATGTTATTCACACCCAGTCAGAGCGGGGACACTCAGTCCTCTTATACACACACAGTCAGTGCTGGGACACTAAGTCCTGTTATACACACACAGTCAGTGCTGGGACACTCAGTCCTGTTATACACACACAGTCAGTGCTGGGACATTCATTCCTGTTATACACACACAGTCAGTACTGGGACATTCAGTCCTGTTATAAACAGACAGTCAGCGCTGGTACATTCAGTCCTGTTATACACAAACAGTCAGTGCTGGAACAGTCAGTCCTGTTATAAACACACAGTCAGTGGTGGGACACTCAGTCCTGTTATACACACACAGTCAGTGCTGGGACACACAATCCTGTTAAACACACACAGTCAAGGCTGGGACAGTCAGTCCTGTAATACACACACAATCAGTCCTGTTACACACACACAGTCAGTGCTGGGACACTCAGTCCTGTTATACACACAGACTCAGACGTGTTATAAACACATAGTCAGTGCTGGGACACTCAGTCCTGTTACACACACACAGTCAGTGCAGGGACATTCAGTCCTGTTATATACAAACACAATCAGTCCTGTTACACACACACACTCAGTCCTGTTATAAACACACAGTCAGTGCTGGGACACTCAGTCCTGTTATACACACTCAGACTGTACAAGGACACTGAGTCCTGTTATACAGAGAGAGTCAGTGCTGGGACAATCAGTCCTGTTATACACACACACTCAGTCCTGTTATAAACACACAGTCAGTGCTGGGACACTCAGTCCTGTTATACACACTCAGACTGTACAAGGACACTGAGTCCTGTTATACAGAGAAAGTCAGTGCTGGGACAATCAGTCCTGTTATACACAAACAGTCAGTGCTGGGACACTCATTCCTGTTATACACAAACAGTCAGTGCTGGGACACTCAGTCCTGTTATACACAAACAGTCAGTGCTGGGACACTCAGTCCTGTTATACACACTCAGTCAATGCAGGGACTCTCAGTCCGTTTAGACACATAGTCAGTGCTGGGACAGTCAGTCTTGTTACACACACAGACAGTGCTGGGACACTCAATCCTGTTATACGTGCAAAGTCAGTGCTGAGAAACTCAATCCTGTTATACACACGCAGACAGTGCTGGGTCACTCAATCCTGTTAAACAGAAACAGTCAGTGCTGGGACACTCAGTCCTGATGTACACACACAGTCAGTGCTGGGACACTCAGTCCTATTATACACACACAATCAGTGCTGGGACACTCAGTCCTGTTATTCACAAACAGTCATGCTGGGACACTCAGTCCTGTTCTACACACACAGACAGTGCTGGGACAGTCAGTCCTGTTATACAAACACATTCAGTGCTGGGACACTCAGTCCTGTTAAACACACACAGACAGTGTTGGGACAGTCAGTTCTGTTATACACACACAGACAGTGCTGGGACACTCAGTCCTGTTAAACACACACAGTCAGTGCTGGCACACTCAGTCCGTTTATACACACACAGTCAGTGCTGGGACATTCAGTCCTGTCATACACACACACTCAGTGCTGAGAAATCAGTCTTGTTACACACAGTCAGTGCTGGGTCACTCAGTCCTTTTACACACACGCAGTCAGTGCTGGGACACTCAATCCTGTTATACACACACAGTCAGTGCTGGGACACAGTCCTCTTATAGACACACAGTCAGTGCTGGGACACTAAGTCCTGTTATACAAACACAGTCAGTGCTGGGACACTCAGTCCTTTTACACACACGCAGTCCGTGCAGGGACACTCAATCCTGTTATACACACACATTCAGTGCTGGGACACTCAGTCCTGTTATACACACGCAGTCAGTGCTGGACAATCAGTCCTGTTATAGACACAAAGTCAGTGCTGGGACATTCGGTCTTGTTATACACACACAGTCAGTGCTGGGACACACAGTCCTGTTATGCACACAAAGTCAGTGCTGGGACACTCAGTCCTGTTACACACACACAGTCAGTGCTGGTACACTCAGTCCTGTTATAAACACACAGTCAGTGCTGGGACACTCAGTCCTGTTATACACACCCAGTCAGTGCTGGGACACTCAGTCCTGTTATACACACACAGTCAGTGCTGCGACACTCAGTCCTGTTATACACACACAGTCAGTGCTGGGACACTCAGTCCTGTTATACACAAACAAAAAGTGCTGGTACACTCAGTCCTGTTATACACACACAGTCAGTGCTGGGACACTCAGTCCTGTTACACACACAATGCCAGTGCTGGGACACACAATCCTGTTAAACACACACAGTCAGTGCTGGGACATTCATTCCTGTTATACACACACAGTCAGTACTGGGACATTCAGTCCTGTTATAAACAGACAGTCAGCGCTGGTACATTCAGTCCTGTTATACACACACAGTCAGTGCTGGAACAGTCAGTCCTGTTATACACACACAGTCAGTGGTGGGACACTCAGTCCTGTTATACACACACAGTCAGTGCAAGGACATTCAGTCCTGTTATACACACACAATCAGTCCTGTTACACACACACAGTCAATGCTGGGACAGTCAGTCCTGTTATACACACACAGTCAGTGTTAGGACATTCAGTCCTGTTATACACACACAATCAGTCCTGTTAGACACACACAGTCAGTGCTGGGACACTCAGTCCTGTTACACACACAAAGTCAGTGCTGGGACACACAATCCTGTTAAACACACACAGTCAATGCTGGGACAGTCAGTCCTGTTATACACACACAGTCAGTGCAAGGACATTCAGTCCTGTTATACACACACACTCAGACCTGTTATAAACACATAGTCAGTGCTGGGACACTCAGTCCTGTTACACACACACAGTCAGTGCAGGGACATTCAGTCCTGTTATATATACACACAATCAGTCCTGTTACACAGACACAGTCAGTGCTGGGACACTCAGTCCTGTTATACACACACACTCAGTCCTGTTATAAACACACAGTCAGTGCTGGGACACTCAGTCCTGTTATACACACTCAGACGGTACAAGGACACTCAGTCCTGTTACACACACAAAGTCAGTGCTGGGACACTCAGTCCTGTTATACAAACACAGTCAGTGCTGGGACATACAATCCTGTTAAACACACACAGTCAATGCTGGGACAGTCAGTCCTGTAATACACACACAGTCAGTGCAGGGACATTCAGTCCTGTTATACACACACAATCAGTGCTGGGACATTAAGACCTGTTGTACTCAAGCAGTCAGTGCTGGGACATTCAGTCCTGTTAGACACACAGACAGTGCTGGGGCACTCAATGCTGTTATACACACACAGTCGGTGCTGGGACACATTCCGGTTATACACAAAGTGTCAGTGCTAGGAACTCAGTCCTGTTATACACACACAGTCAGTGCTAGGAACTCAGTGCTGACATAAACAAAAAGTGCGGGAACACAGTCCTGTTATAAACACACATTCTGGGCTGGAAACTCAGACCTGTTATACACACACAGTCAGTGCAGGGACACTCAGTCCTGTTATACACACACAGTCAGTGCTGGGACACCCAGTCCTGTTATACACACACAGTCAGTGCTGGGACACACAATCCTGTTAAACACACACAGTCAATGCTGGGACAGTCAGTCCTGTTAAACACACACAGTCAGTGCAGGGACATTCAGTCCTGTTATAAACACACACTCAGACCTGTTAAAAACACATAGTCAGTGCTGGGACACTCAGTCCTGTTACACACACACAGTCAGTGCAGGGACATTCAGTCCTGTTATAGACACACACTCAGTCCAGTTATAAACACACAGTCAGTGCGGGGACACTCAGTCCTGTTATCCAGAGACAGTCAGTGCTGGGACACTCAGTCCTGTTACACAAACACAGTCAGTGCTGGGACAATCAGTCCTGTTGTACACACACAGACAGTGCTGGGACACTCAGTCCTGTTATACACACACAGTCAGTGCTGGGACACTCAGTCCCGTTATACACACACAGTCAGTGCTGGGAAACTCAGTCCTGTTATACACACACAGTCAGTGCTGGGACACTAGGTCCTGTTATACACACACAGTCAGTGCTGGGTAACTCAGTCCTGTTATACACATACAGTCAGTGCTGGGACACTCAGTCCTATTACGCACACACAGTCAGTGCTGGGACACTCAGTCCTGTTACACACACACAGTCATTGAGGGACACTCAGTCCAAAACACACACACTGTCAGTGCTGGGACACGCAGTCCTGTTATACAGACACAGTCAGTGCTGGGACACTTAGTCCTGTTATAAACACACAGTCAGTGCTGGGACACTCAGTCCTGTTATACACACACAGTCAGTGCTGGGACACTCAGTCCTCTTATACACACACAGTCAGTGCTGGGACACTAAGTCCTGTTATACACACAGAGTCAGTGCTGGGACACTCAGTCCTGTTATACACACACAGTCAGTGCTGCCACACGGACCGGTTATACACAAAGTATCAGTGCTAGGAACTCAGTCCTGTTATACACACACAGTCAGTGCTGGGACATTCAGTCCATTTATACACACACACTCAGTGCTGGAACAGTCAGTCCTTTTATACACACACAGTCAGAGCTCGGACACACAATCCTGTTAAACACACACAGTCAATGCTGGGACAGTCACTCCTGTTATACACACACAGTCAGTGCAGGGACATTCAGTCCTGTTATACACACACAATCAGTCCTGTTACACACACACAGTCAGTGCTGGGACACTCAGTCCTGATATACACACACACACAGACCTTTTATAAACACATAGTCAGTGCTGGGACACTCAGTCCTGTTATAAACACACAGTCAGTGCTGGGACACTCAGTCCTGTTATACACACTCAGACTGTACAAGGACACTCAGTCCTGTTATACGGAGACAGTCAGAGCTGGGAAAATCATTCCTGTTATACACAAAGAGTCAGTGCTGGGACACTCAGTCCTCTTATACACAAACAGTCAGTGCTGGGACACTCAGTCCTGTTATACACACTCAGTCAATGCAGGGACTCTCAGTCCGTTTAGACATACAGTCAGTGCTGGGACACTCAGTCCTGTTTTACGCGCACAGTCAGTGCTGGGAAACTCAATCCTGTTATACACACGCAGTCAGTGCTGGGTCACTCAATCCTGTTAAACAGACACAGTCAGTGCTGGGACACTCAGTCCTGATGTACACACACAGTCAGTGCTGGGACACTCAGTCCTGTTATACACACAAAGTCAGTGCTGGGACACTCAGTCCTATCACACATACAGTCAGTGCTGGGACACTCAGTCCTGTTATACACACACGCAGTCAGTGCTTGGACACTCCATCCTGTTATACACACACAGTCAGTGCTGGACAATCTGTCCTGTTACAGACACACAGTCAGTGCTGGGACATTCGGTCCTGTAATACACACTCAGTCAGTGCTGGGACATTCGGTCGTGTTATACACACAAAGTCAGTGCTGGGACACTCAGTCCTGTTATACACACAGTCACTGCTGGGGCACTGAGTACTGTTCCACACACAGAGTCAGGGCTGGGACACGCAGACCTGATATACACACACAGTCAGTGCTGGGAGACTCAGTCCTTTTACACAAAGGCAGTCAGTGCTGGGAAACTCAATCCTGTTATACACACACAGTCAGTGCTGGGACATTCAGTCCTGTTACACACACACAGTCAGTGCTGGGACACTCAGTCACATTATACACACACAGTCAGTGCTGGGACATTCAGTCATGTTATACACACACAGTCAGTGCTGGGAAACTCAGTCCTGTTATACACACACAGTCATTGCTGGGACACTCAGCACATTTATTCACACAGTCAGTGCTGGAACACCCAGTCCTGTCATACACACACAGTCAATTCAGGGACACTCAGTCCGTTTAGAGACACAGTCAGTGCTGGGAGACCCAGTCCTGTTACACACACCCAATCACAGCGGGGACACTCAGTCCTGTTACACACACACAGTCAGTGCTGGGACACTCAGTCCTGTTATACAAACACAGTCAGTGCTGGGACACTCAGTCCTGTTACACACACACAGTCAGGGCTGGGACACTCAGTCATGTTATACACACATAGTCAGTGCTGGGACACTCAGTCCTGTTATGCACACAAAGTCAATGCTGGGACACGCAGTCCTGTTACACACACACAGTCAGTGCTGGGACACTCAGTCACGTTGTACATACACAGTCAGGGCTGGGACACTCAGTCCTGTTATAAACACACAGTCAGTGCTGGGTAACTCAGACCTGTTCTACACACACAGTCAGTGCTGGGACAGTCAGTCCCGTTATATACACACATTCATTGCCGGGACACTCAGTCCTGCTATACACACACAGTCAGTGCTGGGACACTCAGTCCGTTTAGACACACAGTCAGTGCTGGGTCAATCAGCACATTTAGACACACAGTCAGTGCTGGAAACCCAGTCATGTTATACACACACAGTCAATGCAGGGACATTCAGTCCATTTAGACACACAGTCAGTGCTGGGACACTCAGTCCTGTTATACACACACAGTCAATTAAGGAACACACAGTCAGTTTAGCCACACAGTCAGTGCTGGGACACTCAGTCCTGTTACACACACACAGTCAGTGCTGGGACACTCAGTCATGTTATACACACACAGTCAGTGCTGGGACACTCAGTCCTGCTATACACACACAGTCAGTGCTGGGACACTCAGTCCGTTTAGACACACAGTCAGTGCTGGGTCAATCAGCACATTTAGACACACAGTCAGTGCTGGAAACCCAGTCATGTTATACACACACAGTCAATGCAGGGACACTCAGTCCATTTAGACACACAGTCAGTGCTGGGACACTCAGTCCTGTTATACACACACAGTCAATTAAGGAACACACAGTCAGTTTAGCCACACAGTCAGTGCTGGGACACTCAGTCCTGTTACACACACACAGTCAGTGCTGGGACACTCAGTCATGTTATACACACACAGTCAGTGCTGGGACACTAAGTCCTGTTATACACACACAGTCAGTGCTGGGACACTCAGTCATGTTATACACACACAGTCAGTGCTGGGACACTCAGTCCTGTTATACACACTTAGTCAGTGCTGGGTAACTCAGTCCTGTTATACACACACAGTCAGTGCTGGGACAGTCAGTCCCGTTATATACACACATTCATTGCCGGGACACTCAGTCCTGCTTTACACACACAGTCAGTGCTGGGACACTCAGTCCGTTTAGACACACAGTCAGTGCTGGGTCACTAGGCACATTTAGACACACAGTCAGTGCTGGAAACCCAGTCATGTTATACACACACAGTCAATGCAGGGAAACTCAGTCCGTTTAGACACACAGTCAGTGCTGGGACACTCAGTCCTGTTATACACACACAGTCAATTCAGGGACACACCGTCAGTTTAGCCACACAGTCAGTGCTGGGACACTCAGTCCTGTTACACACACACAGGCAGTGCTGGGACACTCAGTCCTGTTATACACACACAGTCAGTGCTGGGACACTCAGTCCTTTTACACACAGGCAAACAGTGCTGGGACACTCAATCCTGTTATACACACACAGTCAGTGCTGGGACACTCAGTCCTCTTATAGACACACAGTCAGTTCTGGGACACTCAGTCCGTTTAGACACACAGTCAGTGCTGGGTCACTCAGCACATTTAGACACACAGTCAGTGCTGGAAACCCAGTCATGTTATACACACACAGTCACTGCAGGGACACTCAGTCCGTTTCGACACACAGTCAGTGCTGGGACACTCAGTCCTGTGTTACACACACAGTCAGTGCTGGGACACTCAGTCCTTTTACACACACGCAGTCAGTGCAGGGACACCCAATCCTGTTATACACACACACTCAGTGCAGGGACAGTCAATCCTGTTATACACACACATTCAGAGCTGGGACACTCAGTCCTGTTATACACACACAGTCAGTGCTGGGACACTCAGTCCTGTTAAACACACAAAGTCAATGCCGGGACACTCAATCATTTTACACACACGCAGTCAGTGCTGGGACACTCCATCCTGTTATACACACACAGTCAGTGCTGGACAATCAGTCCTGTTATAGACACACAGTCAGTGCTGGGACATTCGGTCTTGTTATACACGCACAGTCAGTGCTGGAACACTCAGTACTGTTATTGTCACCGAGTCAGAGAGGGGACACCCAGTCCTGTTACACAAACAGAGTCGGTGCTGGACGCTCAGTCCTGTTATACACACACAGTCAGTGCTGGGACACTCAGTCCTGTAACTCACAAAGAGTCAGTGCTGGGACACTCAGTCCTGTTATACACACACAGTCAGTCCTGGGACACTCAGTCCTGTTAAACACACACAATCAGTACTGGGACACTCAGTCATTTTACACACAGGCAGTCAGTGCTGGGACACTCAATCCTGTTATACACACACACTCAGTAGAGGGACACTCAATCCTGTTATAGACACACATTCAGAGCTGGGACACTCAGTCCTGTTATACACACACAGTCAGTGCTGGGACACTAAGTCCTGTTAAACACACAAAGACAATGCCGGGTCACTCAATCCTTTTACACTCACGCAGTCAGTGCTGGGACACTCCATCCTGTTATACACACACAGTCAGTGCTGGACAATCAGTCCTGTTATAGACACACAGTCAGTGCTGGGACATTCGGTCCTGTTATACACGCACAGTCAGTGCTAGAACACTCAGTACTGTTATTGTCACCGAGTCAGAGAGGGGACAATCAGTCCTGTTATACACACACAGTCAGTGCTGGGACACTTAGTCCTGTTATAGAAACCCAGTCAGAGCGGGAAACTCAGTCCTGTTGTACACACACAGTCAGTGCTGGGTAACTCATTCCTGTTATACACACACAGTCAGTGGTGGGTCACTCAGTCCTGTTATACACACACAGTCAGTGCAGGATACTCTGCCCTGTTACACACAAACAGTCAGTGCTGGGACACTCAGTCCTGTTCTACACACACAGTCAGTGCTGGGACACTCAGATAAAAACAAAAAAACTGCGGATGCTGGAAATCCAAAACAAAAACAGAATTACCTGGAAAAACTCAGCAGGTCTGGCAGCATCGGCGGAGAAGAAAAGAGTTGACGTTTCGAGTCCTCATGACCCTTCTGTCGAAGGGTCATGAGGACTCGAAACGTCAACTCTTTTCTTCTCCGCCGATGCTGCCAGACCTGCTGAGTTTTTCCAGGTAATTCTGTTTTTGTTTTGCTGGGACACTCAGTCCTGTTATACACGCAAATTCAGAACGGGGACACTCAGTCCTGTTATACACACACAGTGAGTGCTGGGTCACTCAGTCCTGTTCTACACCACAGACAGTGCCTGAACACTCAGTCATGTTATACACACCTAGTCAGAGCTGTGACACTCTGTCCTTTTGTAAACATTCCGTCAGTGCTGTGTAACTCAGTCCTGTTATACACACACAGTCAGTGCTGGGACACTCAGTCCTGTTATACACACACAGTCAGTGCAGGGACACTCAATCCTGTTATAGACACACATTCAGAGCTGGGACACTCAGTCCTGTTATTGTCACCTAGTCAGAGAGGGGACACTCAGTCCTGTTACACAAACACAGTCGGTGCTGGACGCTCAGTCCTGTTATACACACACAGTCAGTGCTGGGACACTCAGTCCTGTAACACACAAAGAGTCAGTGCTGGGACAAACAGTCCTGTTATACACACACAGTCAGTCCTGGGAAACTCAGACCTGTTAAACAAACACAATCAGTGCTGAGACACTCCGTCCTTTTACACACAGGCAGTCAGTGCTGGGACACTCAATCCTGTTATACACACACATTCAGTGCTGGGACACTGGGTCCTCTTATAGACACAAAGTCAGTGCTGGGACACTCAGTATTGTTATACACACACAGTCAGTGCTTGGACACTCAGTCCTTTTACACACACGCAGTCAGTGCAGGGACACTCAATCCTGTTTCCACACACAGTCAGTGCAGGGAAACTCAATCCTGTTATAGACACACATTCAGAGCTAGGACACTCAGTCCTGTTATACACACACAGTCAGTGATGGGACACTCAGTCCTGTTATACACACACAGTCAGTGCTGGGATACTCAATCCTGTTATCCACACACAGTCAGTGCCGGGACACTCAATCCTTTTACACACACGCAGTCAGTGCTGGAACACTCCATCCTGTTATACACACACAGTCAGTGCTGGACAATCAGTCCTGTTATAGACACACAGTCAGTGCTGGGACATTCGGTCCTGTTATACACGCACAGTCAGTGCTGGAACACTCAGTACTGTTATTGTCACCGAGTCAGAGAGGGGACACTCAGTCCTGTTACAAAAACACAGTCGGCGCTGGACGCTCCGTCCTGTTATACACACACAGTCAGTGCTGGGAAACTCAGTCCTGTAACACACAAAGAGTCAGTGCAGGGACACTCAGTCCTGTTATACACACACAGACAGTCCTGGGACACTCATTCCTGTAAAACACACAAAATCAGTGCTGGGACACTCAGTCCTTTTACACACAGGCAGTCAGTGCTGGGACACTCAATCCTGTTATAAACACACATTCAGTGCTGGGACACTCAGTCCTCTTATAGACACACAGTCAGTGCTGGGACACTCAGTCCTGTTATACACACACAGTCAGTGCTGGGACACTCAGTCCTTTTACACACACGCAGTCAGTGCTGGGACACTCAATCCTGTTATACACACACAGTCAGTGCAGGGACACTCAATCCTGTTAAAGACACACATTCAGAGCTGGGACACTCAGTCCTGTTATACACACACAGTCAGTGCTGGGACACTCAGTCCTGTTATACACACACAGTCAGTGCTGGGACACTCAGTCATGTTATACACACACAGTCAGGGCTGGGACAGTAAGTCCTGTTATACACACACAGTCAGTGCTGGGACACTCAGTCATGTTATGCACACACAGTCAGTGCTGGGACACTCCATCCTGTTATACACACACAGTCAGTGCTGGACAATCAGTCCTGTTATAGACACACAGTCAGTGCTGGGACATTCGGTCCTGTTATACACGCACAGTCAGTGCTGGAACACTCAGTACTGTTATTGTCACCGAGTCAGAGAGGGGACACTCAGTCCTGTTACACAAACACAGTCGGTGCTGGACGCTCCGTCCTGTTATACACACACAGTCAGTGCTGGGACACTCTGTCCTGTAACACACAAAGAGTCAGTGCAGGGACACTCAGTCCTGTTATACACACACAGACAGTCCTGGGAGACTCAGTCCTGTAAAACACACAAAATCAGTGCTGGGACACTCAGTCCTTTTACACACAGGCAGTCAGTGCTGGGAAACTCAATCCTGTTATAAACACACATTCAGTGCTGGGACACTCAGTCCTCTTATAGACACACAGTCAGTGCTGGGACACTCAGTCCTGTTATACACACACAGTCAGTGCTGGGACACTCAGTCCTTTTACACACACGCAGTCAGTGCAGGGACACTCAATCCTGTTATACACACACAGTCAGTGCAGGGACACTCAATCCTGTTAAAGACACACGTTCAGAGCTGGGACACTCAGTCCTGTTACACACACACAGTCAGTGCTGGGACACTCAGTCCTGTTATACACACACAGTCAGTGCTGGGACACTCAGTCCTGTTAGACACACAAAATCGATGCCGGGACACTCAATCCTTTTACACACACGCAGTCAGTGCTGGAACACTCCATCCTGTTATACACACACAGTCAGTGCTGGACAATCAGTCCTGTTATAGACACACAGTCAGTGCTGGGACATTCGGTCCTGTTATACACGCACAGTCAGTGCTGGAACACTCCGTACTGTTATTGTCACCGAGTCAGAGAGGGGACACTCAGTCCTGTTACACAAACACAGTCGGTGCTGGACGCTCCGTCCTGTTATACACACACAGTCAGTGCTGGGACACTCAGTCCTGTAACACACAAAGAGTCAGTGCAGGGACACTCAGTCCTGTTATACACACACAGTCAGTGCTGGGACACTCAGTCCTGTAATACACACACAGTCAGTGCTGTGACACTCAGTCCTTTTACACACACGCAGTCAGTGCTGGGACACTCAATCCTGTTATACACACACAGTCAGTGCAGGGACACTCAATCCTGTTAAAGACACACATTCAGAGCTGGGACACTCAGTCCTGTTATACACACACAGTCAGTGCTGGGACACTCAGTCCTGTTATACACACACAGTCAGTGCTGGGACACTCAGTCATGTTATACACACACAGTCAGTGCTGGGACACTAAGTCCTGTTATACACACACAGTCAGTGCTGGGACACTCAGTCATGTTATGCACACACAGTCAGTGCTGGGACGCTCCATCCTGTTATACACACACAGTCAGTGCTGGACAATCAGTCCTGTTATAGACACACAGTCAGTGCTGGGACATTCGGTCTTGTTATACACGCACAGTCAGTGCTGGAACACTCAGTACTGTTATTGTCACCGAGTCAGAGAGGGGACACTCAGTCCTGTTACACAAACACAGTCGGTGCTGGACGCTCCGTCCTGTTATACACACACAGTCAGTGCTGGGACACTCAGTCCTGTAACACACAAAGAGTCAGTGCAGGGACACTCAGTCCTGTTATACACACACAGACAGTCCTGGGAGACTCAGTCCTATAAAACACACAAAATCAGTGCTGGGACACTCAGTCCTTTTACACACAGGCAGTCAGTGCTGGGACACTCAATCCTGTTATAAACACACATTCAGTGCTGGGACACTCAATCCTGTTAAAGACACACGTTCAGAGCTGGGACACTCAGTCCTGTTATACACACACAGTCAGTGCTGGGACACTCAGTCCTGTTATACACACACAGTCAGTGCTGGGACACTCAGTCATGTTATACACACACAGTTAGTGCTGGGACACTAAGTCCTGTTATACACACACAGTCAGTGCTGGGACACTCAGTCATGTTATGCACACACAGTCAGTGCTGGGACACTCAGTCCTGTTATACATACACAGTCAGTGCTGGGTAACTCAGTCCTGTTATACACACACAGACAGTGCTGGGACAGTCAGTCCTGTTGTACACACACAGTCAGTGCTGGGACACTCAGTCCTGTTATACACACCCATTCAGAGCGGGGACACTCTGTCCTGTTATACTCACCCATTCAGAGCGGGGACACTCAGTCCTGTTATACACACACAGTCAGTGCTGGGACACTCAGTCACAATATACACACACAGTCATTGCTGGGACACTCAATCCTGTTACAGACACACAGTCAGTGCTGGGACACTCAATCCTGTTACACACACACAGTCAGTGCTGGGACACTCAGAACTGTTCTACACACACAGTCAGTGCTGGGACTCTCAGTCCTGTAATACACACAATGTCAGAGCGGGACACTCAGTCCTGTTATACACACACAGTCCGGAGCGGGAAACTCAGTCCTAATGTACACAGACAGTCAGTGCTGGGACACTCAGTCCTGTTATACACACAAAGTCAGAGCGGGACACTCAGTCCTGTTATACACAGACATTCAGTGCTGGGACACTCAGTCCTGTTATACACACACAGTCAGTGCTGGGATACTCTGTCCTGTTACACACAAACAGTCAGTGCTGGGACACTCCATCCTGTTATACACACACAGTCAGTGCTAGGACACTCAGTCCTGTTATACAAACCCAGTCAGAGCGGGGACACTCAGTCCTGTTATACACAGACAGTCAGTGCTGTGGCTCTCAGTCCTTTTATACACACACAGGCAGTGCTGAGACACTCAGTACTGTTAAACACACACAGTCAATGCAGGGACACTCAATCCTGTTATACACACACTGTCAGTGCTGGGACACTCAGTCCTGTTATACACACACAGTCAGTGCTGGGACAATCAGTCCTGTTATACACACACAGTCAGTGCTGGGACACTCAGTCATGTTAAACACAAACATTCAGTGCTGGGACAGTCAGTCCTGTTATACACACACAGTCAGTGCTGGGACACTCAGTCCTGTTATACACACACAGTGAGTGCTGGGACACACAGTCCTGTTATACGATCACAGTCAGTGCTGGGACACTCAGTCCTGTTATATACAATCGGGCAGTGCTGGGATACTCTGTCCTGTTACACACACACAGTCAGTGCTGGGACACTCCATCCTGTTATACAAACACTGTCAGAGCGGGGACACTCAGTCCCGTTGTACAGACAAAGTCAGTGCTGGGACACTCAGTCCTGTTGTACACACACAGTCAGTGCTGGGACACTCAGTCCTGTTATACACACCCAGTCAGAGCGGGGACACTCAGTCCTGTTATACACGCACAGTCAGTGCTGGGACACTCAGTCCTCTTATACACACACAGTCAGAGCGGGACACTCAGTCCTGTTATACACACACATTCAGTGCTGGGACACTCAGAACCTGTTATACACACACAGTCAGTGCTGGGTCACTCAGTCCTGTTATACACACACAGTCAGTGCTGGGACACTCAATCCTGTTATATACAATCAGGCAGTGCTGGGATACTCTGTCCTGTTACACACACACAGTCAGTGCTGGGACACTCCATCCTGTTATACACACACAGTCAGTGCTAGGACACTCAGTCCTGATATACACACCCAGTCAGAGCGGGGACACTCAGTCCTGTTATACACAGACAGTCAGTGCTGGGGCACTCAGTACTTTTATACACGCACAGGCAGTGCTGAGACACTCAGTACAGTTATACACACACAGTCAGTGCTGGGACACTCAATCCTGTTATACACACACTGTCAGTGCTGGGACACTCAATCCTGTTATACACACACAGCCACTGCTGGGAAAATCAGTCCTGTTATACACACACAGTCAGTGCTGGGACACTCAGTCATGTTAAACACAAACAGTCAGTGCTGGGACAGTCAGTCCTGGTATACACACAAAGTCAGTGCTGGGACACTCAGTCCTGTTATTCACACGGTCAGTGCTGGGACACCCAGTCCTGTTATACGATCACAGTCAGTGCTGGGACACTCAGTCCTGTTATATACAATCAGGCAGTGCTGGGACACTCAGTCCTGTTGTACACACACAGTCAGTGCTGGGACACTCAGTCCTGTTATACACACCCAGTCAGAGCGGGGTCACTCAGTCCTGTTATACACACACAGTCAGTGCTGGGACACTCAGTCCTGTTACACACACACAGTCAGTGTTGGGACACTCAGTCCTGTTATAAACACACAGTCAATGCTGGGACTCACAGTCCTGTTATAAAAAATACATTCAGTGCTGGGACACTCAGTCCCGTAATAATCAAACAATCAGAGCTGGGACACTCAGTCCTGTTACACACACACAGTCAGTGCTGGGACACTCAGTCCTGTTATACACACACAGTCAGTGCTGGGAAACACAGTCCTGCTATACATACACAGTCAATGCTGGGTAACTCTGCTCTGTTTTACACGCACAGTCAGTGCAGGGACACCCATTCCTGTTATACACACACAGTCAGTGCATGGACACTCAGTCCTGTTATACGCACACAGTCAGTGCTGGGACACTCAGTCCTGTTATACACACCCAGTCAGTGCGGGGACACTCAGTCCTGTTATACACAGACAGTCAGTGCTGGGGCACTCAGTCCTTTTATACACGCACAGGCAGTGCTGAGACACTCAGTACAGTTATACACACACAGTCAGTGCTGGGACACTCAATCCTGTTATACACACACTGTCAGTGCTGGGACACTCAGACATGTTATACACACAAAGTCAGTGCTTGGACACTCAGTCCTGTTATACACATCCAGTCAGAGCGGGGTCACTCAGTCCTTTTATACACACACAGTCAGTGCTGGGACACTCAGTCCTGTTACACACACACAGTCAGTGTTGGGACACTCAGTCCTGTTATAAACACACAGTCAGTGCTGGGACACTCAGTCCTGTTATAAAAAATACATTCAGTGCTGGGACACTCAGTCCCGTAATAATCAAACAATCAGAGCTGGGACACTAAGTCCTGTTACACACACACAGTCAGTGCTGGGACACTCAGTCCTGTTATACACACACAGTCAGTGCTGGGAAACACAGTCCTGCTATACATACACAGTCAATGCTGGGTAACTCTGCTCTGTTTTACACGCACAGTCAGTGCAGGGACACCCATTCCTGTTATACACACACAGTCAGTGCAGGGACACTCAGTCCTGTTATACACACTCAGTCAGTGGTGGGACACTCAGTCCTGTTATACACACACAGTCAGTGCATGGACACTCAGTCCTGTTATACACACACAGTCAGTGCTGGGACACTCAGTCCTGCTTTACACACACAGTCAGTGCTGCAACCTCAGTCATGTGATAGACACCCAGTCAGAGCGGGAACACTCAGTCCTGTTATACACACACAGTCAGTGCTGGGTAAGTCAGTCCTGTTATACACACACAGTCAGTGCTGGGACACTCAGTCCTGTTATACACACACAGTCAGTGCTGGGACACTCAGTCCTGTTATACACACACAGTCAGTGCTGGGACACTCAGTCCTGTTATACACACACAGTCAGTGCTGGGACACTCAGTCCTGTTATACACACACAGTCAGTGCTGGGACACTCAGTCCTGTTATACACACACAGTCAGTGCTGGGACAGTCAGTCCTGTTATACACACACAGTCAGTGCTGGGACACTCAGTCCTGTTATACACACACAGTCAGTGCTGGGACACTCAGTCCTGTTATACACACACAGTCAGTGCTGGGACACTCAGTCCTGTTATACACACACAGTCAGTGCTGGGACACTCAGTCCTGTTATAGAAACCCGGTAAGAGCGGGAAACTCAGTCCTGTTATACACACACAGTCAGTGCTGGGACACTCAGTCCTGTTATACACACACAGTCAGTGCTGGGACACTCAGTCCTGTTATACACACACAGTCAGTGCTGGGACACTCAGTCCTGTTATACACACACAGTCAGTGCTGGGACACTCAGTCCTGTTAGACACGCTCAGTCAGTGCTGGGACACTCAGTCCTGTTATACACACACAGTCAGTGCTGGGAAACACAGTCCTGCTATACATAAACAGTCATTGCTGGGTAAATCTGTCCTGTTATACACACACAGTCAGTGCTGGGACACTCAGTCCTGTTATCAACACACAGTCACTGACGGGACACACAGTCCTGTTATACACACACAGTCAGTGCTGGGACACTCAGTCCTGTTATATACACACAATCAGTGCTGGGACACTCAGTCCTGTTATACACACACAATCAGTGCTGGGTAAGTCAGTCCTGTTATACACACACAGTCAGTGCTGGGACACTCAGTCCTGTTATACACACACAGTCAGTGCAGGATACTCTGTCCTGTTACACACACACAGTCAGTGCTGGGACACTCAATCCTGTTATACACACAAAGTCAGAGCGGGACACTCAGTCCTGTTATACACACATATTCAGTGCTGGGACACTCAGTCCTGTTATACACACACAGTCAGTGCTGGGTCACTCAGTCCTGTTATACACACACAGTCAGTGCTGGGACACTCAATCCTGTTATACACACACAGTCAGTGCTGGGACACTCAGTCCTGTTACACACACACAGTCAGTGCTGGGACACTCAGTCCTGTTATACACACACAGTCAGTGCTGGGACACTCAGTCCTGTTATACACACACAGTCAGTGCTGGGACACTCAGTCCTGTTATACACACACAGTCAGTGCTGGGACACTCAGTCCTGTTATACACACACAGTCAGTGCTGGACACTCAGTCCTGTTATACACACACAGTCAGTGCTGGGACACTCAGTCCTGTTATACACACACAGTCAGTGCTGGGACACTCAGTCCTGTTATACACACACAGTCAGTGCTGGGACACTCAGTCCTGTTATACACACACAGTCAGTGCTGGGACACTCAGTCCTGTTATACACACACAGTCAGTGCTGGGACACTCAGTCCTGTTATACACACACAGTCAGTGCTGGGACAATCAGTCCTGTTATACACACACAGTCAGTGCTGGGAAACTCAGTCATGTTAAACACAAACAGTCAGTGCTGGGACAGTCAGTCCTGTTATACACACACAGTCAGTGCTGAGACACTCAGTCCTGTTATATACAATCAGGCAGTGCTGGGTTACTCTGTCCTGTTACACACACACAGTCGGTGCAGGGACACTCAGTCCTGTTATACACACACAATCAGTGCTGGGACACTCAGTCCTGTTGTACACACACAGTCAGTGCTGGGACACTCAGTCCTGTTATACACACCCAGTCAGAGCGGGGACACTCAGTCCTGTTATACACACACAGCTAGTGCTGGGACACTCAGTCATGTTATACACACACAGTCAGTGCTGGGACACTCAGTCCTGTTATACACACCCAGTCAGAGCGGGGTCACTCAGTCCTGTTATACACACACAGTCAGTGCTGGGACACTCAGTACTGTTACACACACACAGTCAGTGCTGGGACACTCAGTTCTGTTATAAACACACAGTCAGTGCTGGGACACTCAGTCCTGTTATACACACACAGTCAGTGCTGGGACACTCAGTCCTGTTATACACACACAGTCAGTGCTGGGACAATCAGTACTGTTATACACACACAGTCAGTGCTGGGACACTCAGTCCTGTTATACACACACAGTCAGTGCTGGGACACTCAGTCCTGTTATAAACAAACATTCAGTGCTGGGACACTCAGTCCTGTTTAACACACACAGTCAGTGCAGGGACACCCAGTCCTGTTATACACACACAGTCAGTGCAGGGACACACAGTCCTGTTATACACACACAGTCAGTGCTGGGACACTCAGTCCTGTTATACACACACAGTCAGCGCTGGGACACTCAGTCCTGTTATACCCACACGGTCAGTGCTGAGCAATTCAGTCATGTGATAGACACCCAGTCAGAGCGGGAACACTCAGTCCTGTTATACACACACAGTCAGTGCTGGGTAAGTCAGTCCTGTTATACACACACAGTCAGTGCTGGGACACACAGTCCTGTTATACACACACAGTCAGTGCAGGATACTCTGTCCTGTTACACACACACAGTTAGTGCTGGGACACTCAATCCTGTTACACACACACAGTCAGTGCTGGGATACTCAGTCCTCTTCTACACACACAGTCAGTGCTGGGACTCTCAGTCCTGTTATACACACAAAGTCAGAGCGGGACACTCAGTACTGTTATACACACACAGTCCGGTGCTGGGACACTCAGTCCTGATGTACACAGACATTCAGTGCTGGGACACTCAGTCCTGTTATACACACAAATTCAGTGCGGGTCACTCAGTCCTGTTATACACACACAGTCAGTGCTGGGACACTCAATCCTGTTATATACAATCAGGCAGTGCTGGGATCATCTGTCCTGTTACACACACAAAGTCAGTGCTGGGACACTCTGTCCTGTTATAAACACACAGTCAGTGCTGGGACACTCAGTCCTGTTATACACACACAGTCAGTGCTGGGACACTCAGTCCTGTTATACACACACAGTCAGAGCTGGGACACTCAGTCCTGTTATACACACACAGTCAGTGCTGGGACACTCAGTCCTGTTATACACACACAGTCAGTGCTGGGACACTCAGTCCTGTTATACACACACAGTCAGTGCTGGGACACTCTGTCCTGTTATACACACACAGTCAGTGCTGGGACACTCAGTCCTGTTATACACACACAGTCAGTGCTGGGACACTCAGTCCTGTTATACACACACAGTCAGTGCTGGGACACTCAGTCCTGTTATACACACACAGTCAGTGCTGGGACACTCAGTCCTGTTATACACACACAGTCAGTGCTGGGACACTCAGTCCTGTTATACACACACAGTCAGTGCTGGGACACTCAGTCCTGTTATACACACACAGTCAGTGCTGGGACACTCAGTCCTGTTATACACACACAGTCAGTGCTGTGCCTCTCAGTCCAGTTATACACACACAATCAGTGCTGGGACACTCAGTCCTGTTATACACACACAGTCAGTGCTGGGACACTCAGTCCAGTTATACTCACACAGTCAGTGCTGTGACACTCAGTCCTGCTATACATACACAGTCATTGCTGGGTAAATCTGTTCTGTTTTACACACACAGTCAGTGCTGGGACACTCAGTCCTGTTATACACACACAGTCAGTGCATGGGACACTCAGTCCTGTTATACGCACACAGTCAGTGCTGGGACACTCAGTCCTGTTAACACACACAGTCAGTGCTGGGACACTCAGTCCTGTTATACACACACAATCAGTGCTGGGACACTCAGTCCTGTTATACACACACAGTCAGTGCTGGGACACTCAGTCCTGTTATACACACACAGTCAGTGCTGGGACACTCAGTCCTGTTATACACACACAGTCAGTGCTGGGATACTCAGTCCTGTTAAACACACACAGTCAGTGCTGGGACACTCAATCCTGTTATACACACAAAGTCAGAGCGGGACACTCAGTCCTGTTATACACACACATTCAGTGCTGGGACACTCAGTCCTGTTATACACACACAGTCAGAGCTGGGTCACTCAGTCCTGTTAAACACACACAGTCAGTGCTGGGACACTCAATCCTGTTATATACAATCAGGCAGTGCTGGGATACTCTGTCCTGTTACACACACAGGCAGTCAGTGCTGGGACACTCCATCCTTTTATACACACACAGTCAGTACTGGGACACTCAGTCCTGTTATACACACCCAGTCAGAGCGGGGACACTCAGTCCTGTTATACACAGACAGTCAGTGCTGGGACACTCAGTCCTTTTATACACACACAGGCAGTGCTGAGACACTCAGTACTGTTATACACACACAGTCAATGCAGGGACACTCAATCCTGTTATACACACACTGTCAGTGCTGGGACACTCAGTCCTGTGAAACACACACAGTCAGTGCTGGGACAATCAGTCCTGTTCTACACACACAGTCAGTGCTGGGACACTCAGTCCTGTTATACACACACAGTCAATGCAGGGACACTCAATCCTGTTATACACACACTGTCAGTGCTGGGACACTCAGTCCTGTTATACACACACAGTCAGTGCTGGGACAATCAGTCCTGTTATACACACACAGTCAGTGCTGGGACACTCAGTCATGTTAAACACAAACAGTCAGTGCTGGGACAGTCAATCCTGTTATACACACACAGTCAGTGCTGGGACACTCAGTCCTGTTATACACACACAGCCAGTGCTGGGACACACAGTCCTGTTATACGATCACAGTCAGTGCTGAGACACTCAGTCCTGTTATATACAATCAGGCAGTGCTGGGTTACTCTGTCCTATTACACACACACAGTCAGTGCTGGGACACTCAGTCCTGTTATACACACACAATCAGTGCTGGGACACTCAGTCCTGTTATACACACCCAGTCAGAGCGGGGACACTCAGTCCTGTTATACACACACAGCCAGTGCTGGGACACTCAGTCATGTTATACACACACAGTCAGTGCTGGGACACTCAGTCCTGTTATACACACCCAGTCAGAGCGGGGTCACTCAGTCCTGTTATACACACACAGTCAGTGCTGGGACACTCAGTACTGTTACACACACAAAGTCAGTGCTGGGACACTCTGCCTTGTTATAACCACACAGTCAGTGCTGGGACACTCAGTCCTGTTATAAAAAATACATTCAGTGCTGGGACACTCAGTCCTGTTATAATCAAACAATCAGAGCTGGGACAGTCAGTACTGTTATACACACACATTCAGTGCTGGGACACTCAGTCCTGTTATACACACACAGTCAGAGCTGGGTCACTCAGTCCTGTTAAACACACACAGTCAGTGCTGGGACACTCAATCCTGTTATATACAATCAGGCAGTGCTGGGATACTCTGTCCTGTTACACACACAGGCAGTCAGTGCTGGGACACTCCATCCTTTTATACACACACAGTCAGTGCTGGGACACTCTGTCCTGTTATACACACCCAGTCAGAGCGGGGACACTCAGTCCTGTTATACACAGTCAGTGCTGGGACACTCAGTCCTTTTATACACACACAGGCAGTGCTGAGACACTCAGTACTGTTATACACACACAGTCAATGCAGGGACACTCAATCCTGTTATACACACACTGTCAGTGCTGGGACACTCAGTCCTGTGAAACACACACAGTCAGTGCTGGGACAATCAGTCCTGTTCTACACACACAGTCAGTGCTGGGACACTCAGTCCTGTTATACACACACAGTCAATGCAGGGACACTCAATCCTGTTATACACACACTGTCAGTGCTGGGACACTCAGTCCTGTTATACACACACAGTCAGTGCTGGGACAATCAGTCCTGTTATACACACACAGTCAGTGCTGGGACACTCAGTCATGTTAAACACAAACAGTCAGTGCTGGGACAGTCAATCCTGTTATACACACACAGTCAGTGCTGGGACACTCAGTCCTGTTATACACACACAGTCAGTGCTGGGACACACAGTCCTGTTATACGATCACAGTCAGTGCTGAGACACTCAGTCCTGTTATATACAATCAGGCAGTGCTGGGTTACTCTGTCCTGTTACACACACACAGTCAGTGCTGGGACACTCAGTCCTGTTATACACACACAATCAGTGCTGGGACACTCAGTCCTGTTATACACACCCAGTCAGAGCGGGGACACTCAGTCCTGTTATACACACACAGCCAGTGCTGGGACACTCAGTCATGTTATACACACACAGTCAGTGCTGGGACACTCAGTCCTGTTATACACACCCAGTCAGAGCGGGGTCACTCAGTCCTGTTATACACACACAGTCAGTGCTGGGACACTCAGTACTGTTACACACACAAAGTCAGTGCTGGGACGCTCTGCCTTGTTATAAACACACAGTCAGTGCTGGGACACTCAGTCCTGTTATAAAAAATACATTCAGTGCTGGGACGTTCAGTCCTGTTATACACACACAGTCTGTGCAGGGTCACTCAGTACTGTTATACACACACAGTCAGTGCTGGGACACTCAGTCCTGTTATACACACACAGTCAGTGCAGGATACTCTGTCCTGTTACACACACACAGTCAGTGCTGGGACACTCAGTCCTGTTATACACACACAGTCAGTGCTGGGACACTCAGTCCTGTTATACACACACAGTCAGAGCGGGGACACTCAGTCCTGTTGCACACAGACAGTCAGTGCTGGGACGCACAGTCCTGTTATACACACACAGTCAGAGCGGGACACTCAGTCCTGTTATACACACACAGTCAGGTGCTGGGACACTCAGTCCTGATGTACACAGACATTCAGTGCTGGGACACTCAGTCCTGTTATACACACAAAGTCAGTGCTGGGACACTCAGTCATGTTATACACACACAGTCAGTGCTGGGACACTCAGTCATGTTATTCACACACAGTCAGTGCTGGGACACTCAGTCCTGTTATACACACACAGTCAGTGCTGGGACACTCATCCTGTTATATACAATCAGGCAGTGCTGGGATCATCTGTCCTGTTACACACACAAAGTCAGTGCTGGGACACTCTGTCCTGTTATAAACACACAGTCAGTGCTGGGACACTCAGTCCTGTTATAAAAAATACATTCATTGCTGGGACACTCAGTCCTGTTATAATCAAACAGTCAGAGCTGGGACAGTCAGTCCTGTTATACACAAACAGTCAGTGCTGGGACACTCAGTCATGTTATACACACACAGTCAGTGTTGGGAAACACAGTTCTGCTATACATACACAGTCATTGCTGGATAACTCTGTTCTGATTTACACACACAGTCAGTGCAGGGACACCCAGTCCTGTTATACACACACACAGTCAGTGCAGGGACACCCAGTCCTGTTATACACACACAGTCAGTGCTGGGACACTCAGTCCTGTTCTAGTTCCACAGTCAGTGCTTGGACACTCAGTCCTGTTATACACACACAGTCAGTGCTGGGACACTCAGTCCTGTTATAATCAAACAATCAGAGCTGGGACAGTCAGTACTGTTATACACACACATTCAGTGCTGGGACACTCAGTCCTGTTATACACACACAGTCAGAGCTGGGTCACTCAGTCCTGTTAAACACACACAGTCAGTGCTGGGACACTCAATCCTGTTATATACAATCAGGCAGTGCTGGGATACTCTGTCCTGTTACACACACAGGCAGTCAGTGCTGGGACACTCCATCCTTTTATACACACACAGTCAGTGCTGGGACACTCAGTCCTGTTATACACACCCAGTCAGAGTGGGGACACTCAGTCCTGTTATACACAGTCAGTGCTGGGACACTCAGTCCTTTTATACACACACAGGCAGTGCTGAGACACTCAGTACTGTTATACACACACAGTCAATGCAGGGACACTCAATCCTGTTATACACACACTGTCAGTGCTGGGACACTCAGTCCTGTGAAACACACACAGTCAGTGCTGGGACAATCAGTCCTGTTCTACACACACAGTCAGTGCTGGGACACTCAGTCCTGTTATACACACACAGTCAATGCAGGGACACTCAATCCTGTTATACACACACAGTCAGTGCTGGGACACTCAGTCCTGTTATACACACAGAGTCAGTGCTGGGACAATCAGTCCTGTTATACACACACAGTCAGTGCTGGGACACTCAGTCATGTTAAACACAAACAGTCAGTGCTGGTACAGTCAATCCTGTTATACACACACAGTCAGTGCTGGGACACTCAGTCCTGTTATACACACACAGTCAGTGCTGGGACACACAGTCCTGTTATACGATCACAGTCAGTGCTGAGACACTCAGTCCTGTTATATACAATCAGGCAGTGCTGGGTTACTCTGTCCTGTTACACACACACAGTCAGTGCTGGGACACTCAGTCCTGTTATACACACACAATCAGTGCTGGGACACTCAGTCCTGTTATACACACCCAGTCAGAGCGGGGACACTCAGTCCTGTTATACACACACAGCCAGTGCTGGGACACTCAGTCATGTTATACACACACAGTCAGTGCTGGGACACTCAGTCCTGTTATACACACCCAGTCAGAGCGGGGTCACTCAGTCCTGTTATACACACACAGTCAGTGCTGGGACACTCAGTACTGTTACACACACAAAGTCAGTGCTGGGACGCTCTGCCTTGTTATAAACACACAGTCAGTGCTGGGACACTCAGTCCTGTTATAAAAAATACATTCAGTGCTGGGACACTCAGTCCTGTTATAATCAAACAATCAGAGCTGGGACAGTCAGTACTGTTATACACACACAGTCAGTGCTGGGACACTCAGTCATGTTATACACACACAGTCAGTGCAGGCTACTCTGTCCTGTTACACACACACAGTCAGTGCTGGGACACTCAATCCTGTTATACACACACAGTCAGTGCTGGGACACTCAGTCCTGTTATACACACACAGTCCGGTGCGGGAAACTCAGTCCTAATGTACACAGACAGTCAGTGCTGGGACTCTCAGTCCTGTTATACACACAAAGTCAGAGCGGGACACTCAGTACTGTTATACACACACAGTCCGGTGCTGGGACACTCAGTCCTGATGTACACAGACATTCAGTGCTGGGACACTCAGTCCTGTTATACACACAAATTCAGTGCGGGACACTCAGTCATGTTATACACACACAATCAGTGCTGGGACACTCAGTCATGTTATTCACACACAGTCAGTGCTGGGTCACTCAGTCCTGTTATACACACACAGTCAGTGCTGGGACACTCAATCCTGTTATATACAATCAGGCAGTGCTGGGATCATCTGTCCTGTTACACACACAAAGTCAGTGCTGGGACACTCTGTCCTGTTATAAACACACAGTCAGTGCTGGGACACTCAGTCCTGTTATAAAAAATACATTCATTGCTGGGACACTCAGTCCTGTTATAATCAAACAGTCAGAGCTGGGACAGTCAGTCCTGTTATACACAAACAGTCAGTGCTGGGACACTCAGTCATGTTATACACACACAGTCAGTGTTGGGAAACACAGTTCTGCTATACATACACAGTCATTGCTGGATAACTCTGTTCTGATTTACACACACAGTCAGTGCAGGGACACCCAGTCCTGTTATACACACACACAGTCAGTGCAGGGACACCCAGTCCTGTTATACACACACAGTCAGTGCTGGGACACTCAGTCCTGTTCTAGTTCCACAGACAGTGCTTGGACACTCAGTCCTGTTATACACACACAGTCAGTGCTGGGACACTCAGTCCTGTTATACACACACAGTCAGTGCTGGGACACTCAATCCTGATATACACACATATTCAGTGCTGTGACACTCAGTTCTGATATAAACAAATAGTCAGTGCTGTAACACACACTCCTGTTATACACAAACAATCAGAGCTAGGACACACAGTCCTGTTATACACACACAGTCAGTGCTGGGACACTCAGTCCTGTTATCCACAAACAGTCAGTGCTGGGACACTCAGTCCTGTTATACACACACAGTCAGTGCTGGGACACTCAGTCCAGTTATACACACACAGGCAGTGCTGGGACACTCAGTCCTGTAATACACTCGCAGTCAGTGCTGGGACATTGAGTCCTGATAAACACACACAGTCCGTGCTGGGATACTGAGTCCTGATATACACACACAGTCAGTGCTGGGTCACTCAGTCCTGTTATACACACACAGTCAATGCTGCGTCAATCAGTCCTGTTAAACACACACTGTCAGTGCTGTGACACTCAATCCTGTTATAAACACACATGTCAGTGCTGCGAGACTCAGTCCTGTTCTAAACACACAATCAGTGCTGGGACACACTGTCCAGTTATACACACACAGTCAGTGCTGGGACATTCAGTCCTGTTATACTCACACAGTCAGTGCTGTGACACTCAGTCCTGTTATACACACACAGTCAGTGCTGGGTCACTCCGTCCTGTTACACACACACAGTCAGTGCTGGAACAACAGTACTGTTATAAACACACAGTCAGTGCTGGGTCACTCACTCATGTTAGACACCCACAGGTGAGTGCTGGGATAGTCAGTCCAGAAACACACACATTGTCAGTGCTGGGACACTCAGTCCTGTCATAATTACACGGTCAGTGCTGGGACACTCAATCCTGTTATAAACACACATGTCAGTGCTAGGAGACTCAGTCCTGTTCTACACAAATAGTCAGTGCTGGGACACACAGTCCTGTTATAACCACACAGTCGGTGCTGGGACACTCAGTTCTGTTCTACACCCAAAGTCAGTGCTGGGACACTCAGTCCTGTTATAAACACACAGTCAGTGCTGGGACACACAGTCCTGTTATAAAAAAACATTCAGTGCTGGGACACACAGTCCTGTTATAACCACAGATTCGGTGCTGCGATACTAAGTCCTGTTCTACACCCAAAGTCAGTGCTGGGACACAAAGTCCTGTTATAAAAAAACATTCAGTGCTGGGACACTCAGTCCTGTTATACACAAACAATCAGAGCTGGGACACTCAGTCCTGTTATACACACACAGTCAGTGCAGGGACACTCAGTCCTGTTATACACACACAGTCAGTGCAGGGACACTCAGTACTGTTATACACACACAGTCAGCGCTGGGACACTCAGTCCTGTTATACACACAGTCAGTGCTGGGACACTCAGTCCTGTTTGTAGAAACCCAGTCAGTGCTGGATACTCTGTCCTGTTACACACACAGTCAGTGCTGGGACACTCAGTCCTGCTATACACACACAGTCAGTGCTGGGACACTCAGTCCTGTTATACACACAAAGTCAGAGCGGGGAACTCAGTCCTGTTATACACACACAGTCAGTGCTGTGACACTCAGTCCTGTTCTACACACACAGACAGTGCCTGAACACTCAGTCATGTTATACACACCCAGTCAGAGCGGTGACACTCAGTCCTGTTATACACATACCGTCAGTGCTGGGACACTCAGTCCTGTTATACACACACAGTCAGTGCTGGGACACTCAGTCCTGTTATACACACACAGTCAGTGCTGGGACACTCAGTCCTGTCATACACACACAGTCAGTGCTGGGACACTCAGTCCTGTTATACACACAGAATCAGTGCTGGGTAACTCAGTCCTGTTATACACACACAGGCAGTGCTGGGATTCTCAGTCCTGTTATACACACACAGTCAGAGCTGGGATACTCAGTCCTGTTATACGCACTCAGTCAGTGCAGGGACACTCAGTCCTGTTATACACACACACTCAGTGCTGGGTCACTCAGTCCTGTTATACACACAAAGTCAGAGCGGGGACACTCAGTCCTGTTATACACACACAGTCAGTGCTGGGTCACTCAGTCCTGTTCTACACACACAGACAGTGCCTGAACACTCAGTCATGTTATACACACCCAGTCAGAGCGGTGACACTCTGTCCTGTTGTACACATATCGTCAGTGCTGGGTAACTCAGTCCTGTTATACACACACAGTCAGTGCTGGGACACTCAGTCCTGTCATACACACACAGTCAGTGCTGGGAAACTCAGTCCAGTTATACTCACACAGTCAGTGCTGTGACACTCAGTCCTGTTATACACACAGAGTCAGTGCTGTGACACTCAGTAGTGTTATCCACACACAGTCAGTGCTGGGACACTCAGTCCAGTTATAAATTCAGAGTCATTGCTGTGACACTCAGTCCTGTTATCCACACACAGTCAGTGCTGGGACACTCAGTCCTGTTATACACACGCAGTCAGTGCTGCGTCATTCAGTCCTGTTATACACAAACAGTCAGTGCTGGGACACTGAGTCCTTTTATACACACACAGTCAGTGCTGGGACACTGAGTCCTGTTATACACACACAGTCAGTGCTGGGCCACTCAGTCCTGTAATACACACACAGTCATTGCTGGGTAGCTCCGTCCTGTTAAACACACACAGACAGTGCTGGAACACTCAGTCATGTTGTACACACACAGTCAGTGCTGGGACACTCTGTCCTGTTATACACACACAGACAGTGCTGGAACACTCAATCCTGTTATAAAAACACATGTCAGTGCTGGGAGACTCAGTCCTGTTCTACACACACAGTCAGTGCTGGGACACACAGTCCAATTATAAACACACAGTCAGTGCTGGGACATTCAGTCCTGTTACACACACACAGTCAGTGCTGGGACACTCAGTCCTGTTATACACACACAGTCAGTGCTGGGTCACTCCGTCCTGTTACACACACACAGTCAGTGCTGGAACAACAGTACTGTTATAAACACACAGTCAGTGCTGGGTCACTCACTCATGCTATACACCCACAGGTGAGTGCTGGGATAGTCAGTCCAGTTATACACACATTGTCAGTGCTGGGACCCTCAGTCCTGTTATAAATACACGGTCAGTGCTGGGACACTCAGTCATGTTATACACACACATTCAGTGCTGGGATACTGAGTCCTATTATAAACACACAGTCAGTGCTGGGACACTCAATCCTCTCATAAACACACATGTCAGTGCTAGGAGACTCAGTCCTGTTCCACACACATAGTCAGTGCTGGGACACACAGTCCTGTTATAACCACACAGTCGGTGCTGGGACACTCAGTCCTGTTCTACACCCAAAGTCAGTGCTGGGACACTCAGTCCTGTTAAAAACACACAGTCAGTGCTGGGACACACAGTCCTGTTATAAAAAAACATTCAGTGCTGGGACACTCAGTCCTGTTATACACAAACAATCAGAGCTGGGACACACAGTCCTGTTATACAAACACAGTCAGTGCTGGGACACTCAGTCCTGTTATCCACACACAGTCAGTGCTGGGACACTCAGTCCTGTTATACACAGACAGTCAGTGCTGGGACACTAGTCCTGTTATACACAAACAGTCAGTGCTGGGCCACTCAGTCCTGCAATACACACGCAGTCAATGCTGGGTAACTCCGTCCTGTTATACACACACAGACAGTGCTGGAACACTCAGTCATGTTATAAACACACAGTCAGCGCTGGGACACTCCGTCCTGTTGTTCACACACTGTCAGTGCTGTGACACTTAATCCTGTTATAAACACACATGTCAGTGCTGGGAGACTCAGTCCTGTTCTACACACACAGTCAGTGCTGGGACACACAGTCCAATTATACACACACAGTCAGTGCTGGGACATTCAGTCCTGTTACACACACACAGTCAGTGCTGGGACACTCAGTCCTGTTATACACCCACAGTCAGTCCTGGAACATCAGTAAAGTTATAAACACACAGTCAGTGCTAGGTCACTCACTCATGTTATACACACACAGGTGAGTGCTGGGAAAATCAGTCCAGTTATAAACACATTGTCAGTGCGGGGACCCTCAGTCCTGTTATAAAAACACGGTGAGTGCTGGGAAACTCAGTCATGTTAATCACACACATTCAGTGCAGGGATACTGAGTCCTGTTATAAACACACAGTCAGAGCTGGGACACTCAATCCTGTTATAAACATAGATGTCAGTGCTAGGATACTCAGTCCTGTTCTACACACACAGTCAGTGCTGGGACACACAGTCCTGTTATAAAAAAACATTCAGTGCTGGGACTCTCAGTCCTGTTATACACAAACAATCAGAGCTGGGGCACTCAGTCCTGTTATACACACACAGTCAGTGCTGGGACACACAGTCCTGTTATAAAAAAACATTCAGTGCTGGGACACTCAGTCCTGTTATACACAAACAATCAGAGCTGGGACACTCAGTCCTGTTATACACACACAGTCAGAGCTGGGACACTCAGTCCTGATATACACACACAGTAAGAGCGGGGACACTAAGTCCTGTTATACACACACAATCAGTGCTGGGAAACTCAGTCCTGATATACACACACAGCCAGTGCAGGGACACACACTCCTGTTATACACACACAGTCAGTGCTGGGACAGTCAGTCCTGTTATACACACACAGTCAGCGCTGGGACACTCAGTCCTGTTATACACACACAGTCAGTGCTGGGACACTCAGTCCTGTTATAAACACCCAGTCAGAGCGGGGACACTCAGTCCTATTATACACACCCAGTCAGAACGGGGTCACTCAGTCCTGTTATACACACACAGTCAGTGCTGGGATACTCTGTCCTGTTACACACACACAGTCAGTGCTGGGACACTCCATCCTGTTATACACACACTGTCAGTGCTGGGACACTCAGACCTGTTATACACACAGTCAGTGCTGGGACACTCAGTCCTGTTATACACACACAGTCAGTGCTGGGACACTCTGTCCTGTTATTCACACACAGTCACTGCTGGGACAATGAGTTCTGTTATACACACACAGTCAGTGCTGGGACACTCAGTCCTGTTATACACACACAGTCAGTGCTGGGACACACAGTCCTGTTATACGATCACAGTCAGTGCTGGGACACTCAGTCATGATATACACACACAGTCAGCGCTGGGACACTCAGTCCTGTTGTTCACACACTGTCAGTGCAGGGTAACTCAGTCCTGTTATACACACACAGGCAGTGCTGGGATTCTCAGTCCTGTTACACACACACAGTCAGAGCTGGGATACTCAGTCCTGTTATACGCACTCAGTCAGTGCAGGGACACTCAGTCCTGTTATACACACACACTCAGTGCTGGGTCACTCAGTCCTGTTATACACACAAAGTCAGAGCGGGGACACTCAGTCCTGTTATACACACACAGTCAGTGCTGGGTCACTCAGTCCTGTTCTACACACACAGACAGTGCCTGAACACTCAGTCATGTTATAAACACCCAGTCAGAGCGGTGACACTCTGTCCTGTTGTACACATATCGTCAGTGCTGGGTAACTCAGTCCTGTTATACACACACAGTCAGTGCTGGGACACTCAGTCCTGTCATACACACACAGTCAGTGCTGGGAAACTCAGTCCAGTTATACTCACACAGTCAGTGCTGTGACACTCAGTCCTGTTATACACACAGAGTCAGTGCTGTGACACTCAGTAGTGTTATCCACACACAGTCAGTGCTGGGACACTCAGTCCAGTTATAAATTCAGAGTCATTGCTGTGACACTCAGTCCTGTTATCCACACACAGTCAGTGCTGGGACACTCAGTCCTGTTATACACACGCAGTCAGTGCTGCGTCACTCAGTCCTGTTATACACAAACAGTCAGTGCTGGGACACTGAGTCCTTTTATACACACACAGTCAGTGCTGGGACACTGAGTCCTGTTATACACACACAGTCAGTGCTGGGCCACTCAGTCCTGTAATACACACACAGTCATTGCTGGGTAGCTCCGTCCTGTTAAACACACACAGACAGTGCTGGAACACTCAGTCATGTTGTACACACACAGTCAGTGCTGGGACACTCTGTCCTGTTATACACACACAGACAGTGCTGGAACACTCAATCCTGTTATAAAAACACATGTCAGTGCTGGGAGACTCAGTCCTGTTCTACACACACAGTCAGTGCTGGGACACACAGTCCAATTATAAACACACAGTCAGTGCTGGGACATTCAGTCCTGTTACACACACACAGTCAGTGCTGGGACACTCAGTCCTGTTATACACACACAGTCAGTGCTGGGTCACTCCGTCCTGTTACACACACACAGTCAGTGCTGGAACAACAGTACTGTTATAAACACACAGTCAGTGCTGGGTCACTCACTCATGTTATACACCCACAGGTGAGTGCTGGGATAGTCAGTCCAGTTATACACACATTGTCAGTGCTGGGACCCTCAGTCCTGTTATAAATACACGGTCAGTGCTGGGACACTCAGTCATGTTACACACACACATTCAGTGCTGGGATACTGAGTCCTGTTGTAAACACACAGTCAGTGCTGGGACACTCAATCCTGTTATAAACACACATGTCAGTGCTAGGAGACTCAGTCCTGTTCCACACACATAGTCAGTGCTGGGACACACAGTCCTGTTATAACCACACAGTCGGTGCTGGGACACTCAGTCCTGTTCTACACCCAAAGTCAGTGCTGGGACACTCAGTCCTGTTAAAAACACACAGTAACAGCGGGGACACTCAGTCCTGTTATACACACACAATCAGTGCTGGGAAACTCAGTCATGTTATACACACACAGTCAGTGCTGGGACACTCAGTCCTGTTATACACACCCAGTAAGAGCGGGGACACTAAGTCCTGTTATACACACACAATCAGTGCTGGGAAACTCAGTCCTGTTATACACACACAGTCAGTGCTGGGACACTCAGTCCTGTTATACACACACAGTCAGAGCTGGGACACTCAGTCCTGTTATACACACCCAGTCAGTGCTGGGACACTCAGTCCTGTTATACACACACAGTCAGTGCTGGGACACTCAGTCATGTTATACACACACAGTCAGTGCTGGGACACTCAGTCCTGTTATACACACCCAGTCAGAACGGGGTCACTCAGTCCTGTTATACACACCCAGTCAGTGCTGGGACACTCAGTACTTTTA